>NC_139404.1:25102169-25129669 GCF_905368555.1 Meleagris gallopavo
TTCTCTCAGTCAGTACCAGAGGGTAGTTGGCCTAAGAAAGTGCTTAGAAGGTTTTCTTAAACTAGCCCTACTAGTTTCACAGTGTTATTGTTAGTAATGGGCTTAAATCCTTGCTCCTTACATCAAGGAAAGGTGGGTCTAATGGTTATGAGTCCACCAGCAGTTACATTAAACATGTGTCTTAAGTATTTCCCACTGCTGATACCAAAGCAGATTTATTTACAAGAGGTGTTAGCTTAAGAGAACGCGTACAGAATTGGAAAATAAGGCTGGAAAACACCTCAAGAGGTTATCTAGTTCATCACTCTCTCTAGCCTATCCAGTCTATCTCCAGATAGAGAGTATCTAAAATGTGCATCTGCTCATTCTCACACTTTGGGATAAATTTACTAAAGGTGTCAGAAGAGGAATCCCAGTGTTGTCAGCCAAGTATAGCTACTCTTTTTCACAGTAACACGTGATATTTGTTTACAAGGTAGATAATTTTATAGCCATGTATATGGATTTCCAATACCAGTTGTATACATTTGAATTCTGAGTCTTCTGGAGAAGCAAAACAAGTTCTGCTGAATGCAGCAGGTGAAAGAATCAAGGCAGAAGTAATGGAAGTAATTTCAAAAATTACTGAAACTTTGAATTTCACTAAGAGGTCAACCATTCCTATTTGTGGTGAGACAAATATAGAGGTAAGAAAAAAAAATAACACGCAGGGGAAAACAAATGGGACAGTAATCTGGAACAGACAGACATCTGTGATCTCAACACTCAGCATTGAAGGGGTATTTACAAATTTAATGATTGCTTTATCATGGAAAAAGTAGCTTTGGTTCTGGATATGCCTTTACATACGTGTAAGTTGTCCAGAAACTCTCTAGAGAATCCTAAAAGGCAGCTCTATCTTTAAAGGTGACAGCATGAATTAATTACTCTTCTGAGTGATTCCCATTTTACAGCTGGGAAAACTGCAGTATAAGACCTGTTTTTGATGACAGTGCCTTCAAGGAGAAAAGTGGGAGATACACAGCAGCCCAGTTCTTCTCTCATCACAGTATCCATCACATAAAATGTACAGGGAGATACACAGTAGTATTTTCCCTAAGAAAATGTAATTAATATCAGAAAAGCTGTCTTTTATGCAAGAGAGGTCTCTCATGGTTTGTACTCCATCTGATGAGAAGGAATTAGATTGGCTAAGAGAGGATTTGGTAAGCAGAGGAAGTGGGAGAAAAAATTGTCCCTTCTCTCTCCACATAACAGAATATAGAAAAAAGGTTTTAAAAAATAGAGTCTTCTCCAACAAGTAAAGATTCAGCACTAGGAGAGGAGTGCAAACTGCTGAAAGGGGAATAGGGATAAAAGGCAAAATAATATATGCTACATTCACTGTGCTGGTCATGTGAGACCAGTAAGGTTTAATTGTAGGTATGCAACTGAGAGGAAGAAAGCTAACAGTAAAGATGGAGGATTTTTGCAGAGAAATCTTGAATGAACGTCATGCTTCTAAACTGCTGTTGGGACCTATGTCAGAGCCAGGAAGAGAGTTAAAGCAGCATGCTCACATATGGATGCACAGTATCAGTCCAGACACCATCAGAACAAAACAGCCTTGATGTTTGTAAATATGAAGGTAACTAAAATACTAAGAGAAATGTGTAAAGACAGCTTGATTCCATGCTTAAAAGTCAGAAGTTCCAATGCTGTACCTGACCTGCTTTGTTCCTTTCCACTGGCGAGCAGAGGAGAGGAAGAAGGCAAAACAAGGGTGAAAGAATTATGTAGAGAGAATGGAATAAGTGACAGGGAGAACAAAGAGGGAGAATTAAAAAAAGAGTTAGAACAAACCAGAAGAGGAAAACTTTAGAGACAGTTAAGTTTGAAAAAGAGGATTGAGAAGATTAAAACAAACAAACAAACAAATAAATAAATAAAATATAAAAAAGAAATTTTAATACCCTAAGAAAGGTATGAAATGAGTATAAACTAAAAAAAAAACATTATAATTACATGGTAATATTTAATTTTCAATACTGGGTCTCACCACTAATCTATTAGCTTGTATGTCTTGACTGTAACAGTGAGACTACAGAAAGATGAATAAAATAACAATAATGCATCCATCCAACCAAGCAAAAGAGAAAATTTTTTTTCCTGGTCCTGCAGTGATCTGTTTGCAACCTAAAGCACAAGATTTGGTTAGTGTTTAGAAATGTTATTAATGAACATAAAATTATATATATATTTATATATATTTTCTTTCTTTGCATGATGGATTTCCTTGACTGACAGCTCCAGCACCAGTGAGTCCTACAGACTGACGAGTTACTTGTTTTACTAAGTAGGATATCTACTTAGTAAAACTTTCCCAAAATGACTAATTTGCTGGAGTAAGATGAAGGGAGAGAGAAGAATGAAGATAGAAGTTGGGACTACTTGTCACTAGTTAGGACAAACAGCAAGCAGTATGAACACTACTTTAAGAAAGAAAATTTCCAGACTTTTCAGCCTGTGAAGTATGGATATAAATTTGTTATTAAGCAAAGGAATGTTATACAAACATTCAGGCTGAGAGAAGGCTCAAAATGGTATTGCTGGAAAATGCAAAACAATGTCGCCAACAAAGACATACCCTCTTAACCTGAGAATTTACAAAGAGTTATTAGACATGAATATGGCAAACTGTTACAAGTCTTCTTTCCAGAAGCACCCTAACTAGATTGTTGCTTATCATTTATACCTCCTTCCTTTGATACTGGTCAGTTAAATGTTTTTTGGAGGATACACATGTTCGTCACACAGCTGCCATTCTACCACAGACATGAAAGTGAGATCGTGGAAGACAATACACATTTATTTAAAGTGAGGCTGTGTTACTGTACTAATGCACTGTCACAAATCCCAGAAAACACTTACATAAATTCTCAGGTTCTCTGAGAATAAATAAGTGACAACAAAATGTAAAATCAGAATCACAAGTCATCTTCTGCTTGCTACTGTCACTGTGGCTAAAGCAAAACCCAACTAAAGAATATATTGATTTATTTTTATTTTTTAAATATGAAGTCCAAAGCTAACACGGTATCATCAAATTCATCCCTTTCCAGTTCTCCCTCTCTGACTGTGTCTGCTTTGTTTCAGTGCTCAAGACTAGAAGAGCAAACTATGTCAGACAGCACCGGGCTTCTTTTTATAAAAAAGGTAGCTATATTACAATCACTCTCACTTTCCTAGCAGCTGAGGAGAAGCTTCATGTCACAAGCATGGTTTTGTAAAATCAGGAACATACACAGAGTGAGAAAGGACAGTGTGAGAGATGAAGAGAGAGAATAAAATAAGGGCATTACATGTATCTATAATATTTTTGCAAAATATCCTGGTTTCTTTAGTGGTCAGTAGCTTTGGTTTTATGAATGGAAAGAGAAAAAAATAAACAACAAAAAAACTCCACTCACACATAGTAAAATCTTATTTTTACCATAAAATATAATTTCTACTTTTCCACATTAAAGTTGTAGACTCTCCAAACAAATATTTTGTGAACTAGGCTCAAAAGTTTTTATTTTTACAGGCTCAAAGCAGAAATTGATTTAAGATTTATGGCTTGAGTCTCCTTTAAAGTGTAAATTTCTTTTTTTCTAATATCAAAATGACAGTCTCAGGAGCTTTATTAAAAGATGGGTTTAGAACAAATAACAGACAGGCTTCCCTTGCTGCACTGCCAGAAGACCCCCGTGCCATCTTACAACACCCTTGCTATTTCTGCCCTGACCCTCCTTTGGGCAGGAGCTGACAAGTCTGCTAGGTCACGTGGTAGGTTAGTGATGTGGGAAAATGTCAGTATATGATTACAATAAATCTCCAAATTGTTTCACTTTATGTGACCCATTCAGGACTCAAATTTAGAAGTGCAACTGAAGGAAGATGGAGGAGAGATTTGTAGATTGCACTTTCCTGGGCTAGCCTGGCACAAGAAATAGGGATTCACTCAAGGGATGCACATTCCTTCTGGATTTTTCACTGGAAAAGACAAGGATAGGAAAGAGAAATAAAAGTTTATAGCAAGAGTTTCAAGGGAGTCCAATGGAAGAAGCCAAGCAAAGAGGAAATAAGGCGGCCTAAACCTGTTTCACCTGCTCTCACTTGAAGAGCAACTCCAGAATGATGGGAGGCTGCTATTGCCATCTCTTGTTCAAAGGAATTTCCACTGTAGAAAAATTTGCTGAATTTCATTGAATTTTATTTTCTAGTAAAAATAAAACCTTTTCTTCAAACTATTTCGAACTACAAATGTGTTGGTTATGGATATACACTCAGTTAATGACAAGAGTTATCCATGCAGCTGTGAAGACTGTCAGGAATTATGTAGTTTGATTTTCCACATTCATTAATTTCAGGCAAATCTTCTCAGCCTTATCCCATTCTCTGCAGTCAAGCCCTGCAATCTGCAGGGCCCTGGAAATATGAAAGTATGTGAGGTGAGTCCTGTGGACGGTGAAAATAGACATGGTCAGAAGTAAAACTACTCTCACCCAGTGATGACCTAAAAGAACAGAAGTAAGGCTTTGAAGCAATGCAGAATCTTAAAATCATTCAGGTTAGAAAAGACTTCTAAGATTATCTTGTCTAGCCATCGACTCATCACCAATATGCCCAGTAAACTGTGTCCCTCAGTGCCACATCTACATGTCTCTTGAACATCTCCAGGGGTAGTGACTCCATCCCCTCTATGACTAGTCTGTTCCAATGCCTCAGCACTCTTTCTGAGAGTAAATTTTTCCTAATATCCAACCTGAACCTCCCCTGGTGCAACTTGAGGCTGTTACCTCTCATCCTACTGACCCCCACTTTACCAGAACCTCCTTTCAGGTCATTGTAAAGAGCAAAAAGGTCTCCCCTGCACCGCCTCTTCCCCAGACTAAACAATCCCAATTCCCTCAACCACTCCTCATAAGACTTGTGCTTCAGATCCTTCACCAGATTCATTGCCCTTCTTTGGACATGCTCCAGTGCATCAATATCTTTCTTGTATTGAGGGGCCCAAAACTAAACACAGTACTGAAAGAGCAGCCTCACCAGTGCTAAGTACAGATGGATGGTCACTTCCCTGGTCCTGTCAGCAACACTATTTCCGATACAAACCAGGATGCCATGGATGCTATTGGCCTTCTTAGCCACCTGGGCACACTGCTGGCTCATGTTCAGCCAGCTATCAACTAACATCCCTCATCCTTCTCTTTCACGCGGCTTTCCAGCCATTCTGCCCAAGGATGTAATGATGCATGGGGTTGTTGTGACCAAAGTGCAAGACCCAGCACTTAATTTTGTGGAAACTCATACAGTTGGCCTCAGTCCATTGATCCAGTCTATCATAGCTGGATAGTAGCAAGGTAAGTAGAGTGGGAGCCTGGATTTGATAGATTGGCAGGTAGATGTGGCCAGAGTGTGGTCATCCCTGTGACACATTCCATCTCTGTGTGGGATGTAGAGACCCACCGTTACTGCATGCAGTCAGCACATGTAGTCCCAGGTGTAGGAGTTAAGGAGCAGTTGGATGGTGGTGAATACCCAGGTCACTGAGCAGACAGAAAAGACGAATGCATGTCTCAGTGGGAGATGGGTGAAAGAAGCCTTTTCTTATCTCACCTGTGCTAGCTTGTGTTTGTGCATCTTCGTCCTTTGAGAATAGAAGGTGTCTTGCAGACTGTGCTGCCTTTCTGCCCAATTTATGTGTATTGAAAATATTTTTTTTAATTCAGTTGCAGGCTTGTTCAGGAAGTGAATAGCGTGTTTTGTTTTTAAATCTAGAAGCTACACGCTATAAAAAATAAAATAAAATACAACACCACAGGGAGTCCAGCTGCCACATAGAAAGTTGATCTCTCTAAAACCTTCTGGCCTGAAAGAAAAAAAAAATGAGTTTCGACATTTTTATGGGATTTCTCCAGCTAAAGCCCACCTTCAAATCCCACTTAACATAGTATGTTTACATGTGTCAAATTTTCATTTTATAATAAACAAAAACACGTGTATAAATGCTAAGAAACTAAAATCAGATGGCTGGTGAACTGTAGGGAACTGTGCATATTCAATTCCCTGCTGATATCATTCCAGAATGTCACATCCAGCTGCAGATTTTGGCAATATAAAGGCATTTCACCGTACTCAAATAGTCCTTTGTATTTTACAAAACTGCATTTTCTTCTGCAACAACAGAGTCCATATACTTTTTAGCATTTGACAGCTCTAAAAGACTGATATCATTTCTAAATATCGCTGAATTTCACTCTGAGATATAGTTAATTCTCTGTCATAAAATTGACTTGTACTTCATGATATTTCCACATACAATAGCACTATCAAATTAACCAATACTACAATTGTACTGATCCCTTTTCCACATACTATTAATGGAAAAGGTTGCAACCATACAAGACACTTTGTGAGACTGAGTGTGTAGATATGACAAATCTCACCGGCTACAGAGAATGGAAAATATACAAATGTCTGAGTAATGCAGTATGATCCACTGACACCAGAGTCACTTTTTAATGTGAGTCACTTTATAATGTCTTGTCCAACAAGTGTGAAAGGAGTAAATCTCAAAAGAGTAGAAGTCAACAGTCTACAGCTGCTACAGAGAAACTATTCTACTATCAAAATGCCGTAGTACAAAGGCCATTTAGTAAAGTCTTCTCTGAAATGTCCGCTTCTTGGTGTAATTTTGAGAACTTGGTAAAAACAATGGGGAGGTTTAACAGCACCAAAGTAACCCTGTGGCATACAAGTTCTTCCCCTGGACCTCATAATCAGAAATAGGTAAATTGCTGCTGTGAGATATGCTCTGAAGTTTAATACAGACACTCAGATCAGAAAAGTTTTTTGCCAACTGATATAACCAGTTCTGAAACAGGCTGGAAATACAGGGAGATCCTATTTCTACTACTCATATAATTGTCCTGGAGTCAGGGAAAAGTGATGGTAATTCCCAGTTCTAACCATGTTTTTATATCGGAAATCTGCAGTTACAGATAAAAGTAGAGGACTGTAAAAATTCCAAAATAGATGTTCTAAAATTTCAGTCTGCAGTGAGCACCATCCATCTCTGAAGGAACTCACCTGCAGTAGGGAAACACAAACACAGTTTCAACAATGCAACAAAATAATTCGTCTCAAACTTACAGTAATAGAATAAAACTTTCCTTGCAATACTTTGTCTCTTGTCTAAAATACTCCATGCGTTGCCAAAATTACCTCAGTACCCAATGTACGAGATTTTGATGAACAGACTGTGATGAGGTTAAACAGTCAGAGATTTGGCTAAAAAAGGAAACGTTCTAGAACTCCTTGATCGTCTCATCAAGACTGGATAAAGGATAGCTGGCAGAGATACCATAACAGGACTGTCAAAATATCTCTGACAGAATCTTCCTTAAAAGGATAGTCATTGGTTAAATTGACAACTCTGTCATGGGTTAGAAGAACAGAAAAAAAATTTAAAATTTCAGCATCATGCAAGTTAATATTTAGATATTTCAAGTACTATGTTTGAGTAAATTATGCTGATAGCATTATGAGCAGTGTATGAGAGATAAATAATAATATGATCCAAAAAAAACCACACCATTTTATGACTCCAGATAAATGCTGCACACTTACATAAGCATGCACATGTTTTATTTGTGCTTACACATACAGTAAGACTGACCCCACTTGCTAGCCTCTGCCTTGAGGAATAACAGCCATTTCATTTGCATGTAGAGATTTTCCTTAGGTTTTGTAAACAAAACCGTAAATTGAAAAGACTGAAAAACACTTTGCTATTTCTACTGAATATCTTCAGGACCTTACGAAAGAAAGATAATTTTCACAAATCATCTATATATATATTTTTTTTATTTTTTTTTTCCTGAAACAAAATAGTGCTATGCATCATTTCACACTATTTAATGAAAATCCTACTCTCTTGTTGAAAGTCCTTCTTGCATAAAGACCTTATACTCCTTACAGTTTTTAAAAGGTTCAATCCTATAGCTGCCAAATCTGGTGGGTGGTGAAGGAGCTCAGTATCAGGCAGGAGCAAGCCTCTAACCCTTTCATTGCTGATAATAACATTTTATTCAAGACTCTGCTGTATTCATCAATTTTTCTAGCAAGAAAGTCTAGCAACTACTCAGGATGAAGCTATAGGACAATTGCAGTAGCCTCAACAGCTTTGAGGTAGTAAGAGTCCTTCACAAAACCAACTGTTCAGGAACAAATCTCATCACCTCTCCACCTCCCCCTCATCACTGCCTTACACACACCAACAGCAATCAATTGGCCCCCAGCTGGCAGGCACGCTATTTTTTCTATTTAACAGCCTCCAGGGTGGTCTCTTTTGCTAATCCCCCAGGCCATACAACAGAGCTGGAGGTGAACCTTCTGCACTCAGCTGTTGGAAGATGCATAAAATGGAGCACTAATGCTTCTTGGCAAGAGAAGCATTTCTTCCTTTACTTATTTTCCTTATAGCCCCCTTCCATGCAACTCTTTACATTTCTTATATGCTGTGTATTTTTCGTTTAATCTTCCTAAGGTAGGAATGAGATTTGAAAATGAAACCAGGCACCGAATGTAACATTTACCTGTAATATCACTTTGCTATAAGGTTCATAAATGTGTTTAACAATTGTTTAATTGTTTATTATTTGTTAGGAAATTACAGCTTAGAATTGTCCCTTGTTAGGGTGCTCATTCCACATGGTCCTGTTGAAGTACTGCCCCAGATGTCTGAGCAAATTTAAGTTTCTGGCAATACAGCACGAGGGGGGGGGGAGGGGAAGGGGAGAGTGGGGCGGAAAGGCTTTTGAAGACAAATGTTGCATTTTGTGATTTCATTCATTTTTAGTTCCTTTCTTGAGAACTTCTGATTATTGTTGCTAAATGCCATATCTGTACAGTATGTATATCTAACACTGTTTTACTTATGTGCATGTTTATAGGTATTTGTTCCCATGTTATATTCAGACACTGGAACAACTTGCAACTTCTATAAAATGTGTAGGTAGACCAATATGTGGAGTTTGATACCAGTCCTCCACTGTGATACAGAGAACACATCTGAAGCTTGAAAATTTGCTGTTCTAGTTCAAGCCTTGGGGAAGTAAAGAAAAAAGAAAGGCATCACAAATACTACTTTAACTGAAAGTTTCTGGTATAAGTCAAAGTGGATAATGATGACAATACACAATATACACTACACAGAAGAATTTTAAATGAACCAATTTGAAATATCGCATTGTACTTCAAAAAAATCTGAGTCCATGAATGCTTGCAGTGAACTCTGCTCTGTATGGTTAAGCAAACTATATCAGCATGTGGAAGCAGTAATAATATGGAAGTCTACACCAGCTGACTTCCACTGCTGCTTGAAGGAAATAATGCTGCATTTCTGTGTGAATTCTGCTCATCATACCTGAGTCATTTAGCTGCAGAGATAGCATATTCCAAGGCAGTAGTTTGCATGTGAATATGATGACAGATGAGAGATGGTGTATGAGGAATTGATTAGTACTGTTAACCTATGTTGTTAGTCTACTAACACTTTTCCTAGGCATTTGGTATGAGCAATTCATGTGTAACGTGTTGAGCTTCTATGTTTTTCCTGTGAAGATTTACTTCAGAAGTCACTTCCTCAGCAGTTAAGGGTGCGCATATAAAAGTTTAAAAATAAAGTGAAAAAACTTTACTGATCAGTATCTGTAAGCTTTTCCTTTTCTCACACAGGTAGCTGGTAACTGTAGAATTTCCTAGTTTCTGTCTTCTGTTGTCCATGTGCTTTTTGCTTTTGATTTCTTCTTCACTCTTACTCCTTTTTCCCCCTTGAAATTGAGCTTCCTATTTCTGGGAACTTTTTCTGGTACTCAGCTCTTTTGGTGGATGAGAAGAGGGTCTGCAATACCAATCCCATGGAGTAAACATTGCGAATCTCAGAGGAAGGACTGCTCTTGCATTTGGGAGTTGCAAACCTCAGCAGCTCACCAGTGTGCTCCTTCCTTGTGCAGAGAAAGGATGAGTTTCCTATGAGCAAGCAAATCTACTTTAACTTCTCAAAGCTGGCAGAGCTAGATTGGGCTCAGTACCCACAAATGATAATAATAATTGATAATTGTTTTTCTTCGTACCTAAGTTCTCTCTCTGAGCAGAAGTACAAAAATGACCTTTAAATCCTAGACATATAAACCAGCCCAGCTTTTCAGAGGTTACCTCAGTGCTACCTGGTATTAACATGCAGTAGGTTCAGTGGGAATGTGAAGATGCACTATTCCCAAGCAGAACTCCCTTTGATCCTCCACATTCAGACTTGGAAATGATGGGTCATGTTCTCAGCTAGTTACACAAATATTTTTCAAGTACTTTATGGTATTCTACATATGTTGTGCTTCTTGCGCCTTTTTTTCCATCTTTATTACATGATTATCTGTGTTAATCAGTGTCAGTATTTGGTCCTAGGAATTAATATTTTCTTTGAAAATAGATTCCTGGAAGATAAGGTAGAAATTTTTGATGCTGGCAAACCTTACAAAAGGATTTAAGTTAGCTAAACTGATTGGAAGGAAAGCACTTAAAATCCCTATAGTAACATCAGTATATAAAAAAGAACACTCCTAAAATAAAATTAAAATAGGTCAGAATTTTTAAAATTAATACTTTCACTCTGTCTGCTAGAATAGATTTTGTAGGACCATTCATCATTTTTATGTCCTTAATTCATCCCATTTAAGAATCAATTACATAATTTTTATCAAAGTTTTCTTGTACTGCTTTTCTTATTTTTAACAACTGAAAAACTATTACCAAATATGTACATCACACACATTAAAATGTGCAGAGACCTCAGAACATTCGTATTAATACTAATGAGATAATCCACCTGCCTATTTCACTACACAACAGCTGTATAGATTTTAAAGGGTTCAATTAAACTTTATTCACTACATAGCTAAGTGATCCTATCTGGAGAACAATGTCACTGGTAGGTTAAGAAATATATTTTACCTTTTAAAATAAAACTGCTCACTTAGAAAAACTGGAAATATAAACCTAATGCATATATCATTCTGGAAACTTTGTTTTACGGAGCAACAAAAAGAAGAAAAATAAAATCAAAGCACTTACAACATACAGATGCCAATTATTTCATTTTCTCTCCAAAAGAGGCAATAGAAATCTAAATGAGACATTACTGTTGCTTTCCTATCAAATTGGAAGTTCAATTAGTCTTTGATATTTCACTGTACTTATTTTTTATTTTTTTTGTACAGCTTTCATTTTCTTAAAGGTTTTTTCCAACTAGACTCCATAGTAAATAATTCCCATGAGATTTCCCGTTTTAATTACTAACCTCAGATGAGACAAAACAGGTGAAAAGTGCTTTTAAAATAAACAGTGAGGAATTAATCCTTAAAAATCTGTCCTGTGTACCATCTGCTCTGGAAAGTGGGGGTGGACTGGAAGGATATCAGCCTCTGATCAAGACTGCTGAAGACAGAAGCACAGCTTCTTACCAAGTTTGCGTCTCTCCCTATTTATGACAGTGGAATTGAAAGATGTTACTTAGTTTCTTAATTCAGCATAGCAACATTTCTCACACTGCTAGTGGCAGTCACTAATGTCATCCATCCGCCCCATGTCAAGATGATACAAACATTGTTAGAGAGAAAGAACAAAAGATAATAATCATCTATCCATCTAGGCAGTAGTGAAGTTCTCATCCCTACAATATTTCAGTGGCTATCCTGAGTTGGCACTGAAACAATGGCTTTAATTTCAGTCTGCCAAAATGATTTGCTTTGACAGGGATTTCTGTAAGAGAAACTGAGGAAAAGACAATTATAACCTACACATGTCATGCATGATAGGTTTCTCTGATGCAAAGAGAACTTTAAACAATATATCACACAGTACCACTTAGTGTGTGGTGAAGCTGCTTTTTCTCTGTTTAGTTCAGGGGCCTTTGTGGCTGGGAGGGCTGAGATGGGGAAGCTGTTGGATACATTTACAGAGCCCAGTGTGCTTTCCCAAACGCTTCTAGAGACAAGATATTCTGCAATTCTTCCCCAAAGTCAGGAAGACTTTCAAAACAATTTCTTGAGTTACTTACACCATATCTCTCAGACAAACACAACTGGAAATAAATTTTATCAAACTGGACTAACCATTGGATCATGGCAATCTTTAACTGGTACAGTGTGGTATGTTAAAGTAGGTATGTATCTTTTTTCCATTGTACCAGTAAAACTTACCATTGGCCTGAGTCTCAGTGAGCCAAAAAACACTCAGGAAAACTAAAACAAGGTATTTTCCTTTTCTATGTACTGTCATGTACCTGTTAGTTTTAGGCAAGTGAAATAGGGTAAACAGGAAGGTCAACTGTGTACCTGTACCACGCACAGAAGCAAAGATACAGAATCATAGAATCGTTTGAGTTGGAAGGGACCCTTAAAGGTCGCCTAATGCAACTCCCCTGCAATGAACAGGTACATCTACCTGTTGTACCTGCTAGATCAAGTTTCTCAAAGCCCTGTCCAGCCTCACCTTGAAGGCCCTAAGGGATGATGCACCTACCACCTCTCTGGGCAATGTGTTCCAGTGCTTTGCTACCTTCGTATGTATAGATTAAACCACATTCTAAAGACATTAAGTAGACTGAACTGAGATTCCTTGTCCAATCTATGATTTTTGGTTCTTGCTTCACAAAACTTAACTGTAATTAAAGTTGCTATAGACATATTTCAGACAGACATATATACACATATTAATATACATACATATGGTACAGTTCATTATTCTTGACTGTGGGGACTTATAACTATTGACACTCTCAATTTATGTCTCATTACTCATCACTGCTTACTCCAAGTGCTAATAGTATATTTCCACGGAGTTTGTGTGTGCTGTGTGTGATTTAAATTCTGACATTGCTAGTGTCAGTCACTAATCTAGCTCATTCAGTTCATGTCAAGATGATACATCACAATGCTGAACAACTGTCATTCTTGCTTTAAATAGATCTACATTTTTCTCAACTTTACAATTAAATATACATACACATATATATATTTATATATATACATATATATAAAAATCTTCGGTTCAGTATCCTAAATATTTTACAAAGTAATTAGTAGGTATTTTTGTTCATTTTGTTTTATAAAATTCTTTTAAGAACTAAAAAATGAACATTAACAAACAAAATTTAGACTTACTTGAATTTGTTTGTAAGTCCAGTATATTTTCCTTAAAACATAACTTATTTTCTACTGAATTGTCATTTTTATGTGCTTACATTTTAGTTTACAGCATTTCCAAATTGATGTTTTTAAAAAATCGTTTTAACAGTACTTACAAATATTACAAGCTAACCTGGATGTTTTAGTTAACTAACATCACTATGGTTTTGAGCATAATTTTAAAGTGGAGCCTAACTTAAAAAGAAAACCTGGGCTTTTTCTGTTTAATGTACTCCCTTTTTATGCAACTGATTCTCTGTGTCACCACTGCATTACTTTGGTTCTCTATATTCCTTGCAGAAAACCCAACCTATGTTCATACTTTCTTCCACTTCACTAATCTAATTATACTTTTATTCTAGTTCTCTTTAAAATCCACTGTGTTCCTCTTTTGCCTTCATCTGACTCTTCCCTGTTTTCATATATACTTATTTCTCTTTTTTGCTCTGGTCTGTTCAGCAGTGGTAAATATTGCTCTTCGAGAAATTGGGTGCATGCAATTGTTTTAACAGGTGGTGTGGATAGAACAAGATGTCATTGCCTCCCCAGCGACCAGAGATATGCCCTGTGTCTCTGGGTGCCACACTTGCCCTTCTTAAGGTGAATACTCCTTAGGTGGCCAGGTGTTGTGGCTTTATGATTTTTGTTATCAATACTCTACATCATAATGTCATGTAGTGCACTTATAGTCAAAGAGTTAATGCTGCAGTTCCCTGTATGCCATTCTCAAAAGAGAAAGAACAAACTTCTGATCCCAGAAGACTTCACTGTTCTGTTTCCACTTTCCATTCAGGGGGAAAGATAAAACTGTTTGGGAGTCTATGTCATAGTCATAGAGATTATGCCTTCTTTTTCTGCTTATCTCTGCAGTCTGTGCTCCCTAGCCATCTCGCCTTCAGCATTAGGGTAAGGCCTTTTGCTTTGGACACACTCTCTCTCATTTTATTTGATTTATTAGCTTCAATTCCACTTATATTGTACTATATTGTAAAAGGATTGTTAAGCACTGGAATAGGCTCCCCATGGAGGTGATTGAGTCACCATCCCTGAATGTGTTTAAAAACCATTTGGATGTGGTGCTCAGGGACATGATTTAGCGGAGGGTTGTTAGAGTTAGCGTAGTATGGTTAGGTTGTGGTTGGACTCGATGATCTTTAAGGTCTTTTCCAACCTGAGCAATTCTATGATTCTAATTCTATCTCTCATCCTTAAATTAGTTTCTCCCTTAGCGTGTTGCTCCTGTTTCATTTTTAGGTCCATGTGGGGATGCAGATCTGTGCGTCCTCCCATCCCATTTAGTCACAGAACCAGACCAGAACCATTGACATCAGGACCATCTCTGGGAGTGCCTTCACGAAGTACCTCCAGCACTGAGGATCAGTATTTGTGCCTCTTATACTGGCTGCATTAGCTCAGCTGTGAAACTGGCTTGAGTTTGGATCAGCAAGGATCTACTGGAACAGGACATCTTGGGGTTTCCTTAGTGCTCTCAGATGCTTATTTATCAGGTTCTTTGTGGTTACCAAACTCCCTTCTGGCCCCTGCTGCCTATTGAAAGTATTCATGCGTCTGTTTGGACAATGTCTGTATCACCTGTCCAACCAAACAGACTGGCCCTGCGTTTGTTCATTGTGCTTGAGACCCATAAAACTATCGTGGGAAACAAGGAGCCTTCTATGAAACCACACCACAAAAACTCATCAGGGCAAGTCAATCTCGTACTCAACTTTTCATGAGAAGCAAACTTCTAACAGTATTCCGAGGAAAGAGATAGGATGTGTTAAGATTTGCTATTGTAAGCCCAGTACTGCCAAAGGTCAATGGCAATACACAGAAGCTAAGCCTAGGTATAGGAAGACACTACAGGAACAAAACAAAAAACAAACAAAAACCCTTCAGGCTTTACTAAGAAATCTCATTAAAAAGGTCAAATCCATAGAGAAGGCTAGCAAGAATAGATGAGGTGCTGAACCTACAGGAGTAACATAATTGGGATGTTACAAGATCCAGCCATAGAAAAAGTTCCCAGCTTTAGGCTGCATTTGTTTCTTCTCTGCCATGTATTTTCCTGTTAAGCGTAGAGAGTCCCTACTCAAACTATCTGCAGAAAAATATGTTCCAAGAATTTTATTAGTGCTTTTTATCTTTTGCAATTATAAAGGCAAGCTATTGTAAACATGAAAAGCCTGGAAATATTTCAATATTTTTTAACTGTGTAAATGTGATAAAAAGTCTTTCTCTCGTTTCTTTTCTTATTTTATCTGTGAGGTTTTTTTGTTTGGTTGGTTGTTTTTTTTTTTGTTTCTTTTTTTTGTTTGTTTGTTTTGTTTTTTGCTTTTTTTGCTTTTTCTTTTCATGTTTAGCTGGGGTTTACTTCTCAGTAGAAATGGAACCTTGAATGTTTTGAAGAGATTAGATTTTGAAACAGATAAGCTATAAATAATGGACAATTTAGTGCTGCAGCTGCACAATATAACCACTATCTCTCATTTTTAACAGCAAAAGAAGTTGCATTGATCTGAACACAAACAGACTTAAGCACGTGAAAATCTGTGGTGCACATGAAATGGATATGGTTGAATCTATTTCAATTATTTCATTGATTATGTGCATTTTTTCTTCAATGTATGAACTTACACATGTATGAGAACTTCAAAGAAATACATTCAGTGCCTAGCAGGACTTTCAAAATAATCTAACCTTTGAAAATCCCATTGGGGGCCTATCTACATTTTTAAATGCCTAAATATCCCTTAAAACCCTGGCCTCCACAACATTAATTTTGTCCTTGTATAAGAACGTGCAACAGAATGTTTGAATCTTCCTCTTAATTTGCCTTTTTCACATTACATACTTAATAAGGTAAGTAGGAGGAAAAAGGAAGACTGGTTTTGTTTTCCTACCGATTTATAGAAGAACGCATGAAAATGTGCATGTTACCCATGCAAATAAAGACTGAAAAGGTAATGAGCTGCTCTTCTATTTTTGTTCTTTTTGCATGTGAGAAGACATAATGGTAAGGAAGAGCAATGGTGATTTAGTCCACTGATCCAAGAAGCAAATATCTATTTTCATTGGAGCAAGCACTATCAAATGTGGAGTTTAGGAAGAACAATAATTCTGTTCTAGTTAGCATAAGAAATGCAAAATAAGTTTGTTTAGATTAGTGGAATTACTTAAATTTGCAAAAATAGCCTGGATTGACGTGGTGTAACTGTGAACAGGATTTAACCCATACAGCTACTTTAACTTTGCAGATCAGTTGATACAAAAAACATACTATGGAAATCAATTAGTTGTATTTCCCAAGGCAAACACAACAAATCTATATTGCAGAGATGTAGATTATATGAATGATTAAAACGTAGCAGTGATAGGAAATACTACTTATGCACACAGTGGTCAAATTTTAATTCCTGTGAGATCCATAACTTTGAATTTTCTGACATATGTATTTAAATTTTCAGACATAATGTTGATTTTCATGTTGAACATAATCTAGTTTTTGGAATAGCATGTACTCGCCCCACACTATTTAGTTCACCTCTCAGCAAGGTATGCTTTTGAAGTAACAATGTTAGCTCTAGCATAGCTCTGCTGCCTAGGAGTTACACACACACCTCCCGATGTATAAAAATGTGTTCTGCTCTGAATTAGGACTAGATCATCACTACTTTTTCCTCTCATGAGCAAAAAAACCTAATGACAGTGTTATGGATTCAGAAGAGGTTTCAGATGCAATCATGGTAGACTGCACGCAGCCGAGACATACATATATCCTTTATTTAGGATGACAAAAAACTTAAACATATCTTTCAGTACTGTCTTACATAAACACAGTACATCACTAGCCTGGACACCAAGTTATTTAAAGCTATTACTTAGTAACATAATAAGTAGCAATTTAAATACAAGGTAAAATCATTACATTGTCTTGTTTACTACTGATGTTCATGTCAAGCTGATGTGTAATGCTCCAAAAAGGCAGCCTATGATTTGTTATCATTAAACTGTCAGTTCTGTCATGTGTTAGGCATAGATTCATACTATACTTCTTTCAGCATATTACTTTATTTTCTATCAGTCAAAAACCAAAGTGTTTTAATTGTGTCTCTGCTATTTTTCTATTAACTGTTTCATGCATTTTTTCTCTGGCCTTTTAATTGCAGTTTAATAGTGGTCATTAACACATTAAGGGGTGTTAGAAGAACATTTGAAGTCCTCTTGACTTCTACCAAAGTTGACACTTCAATGCTAGAGTAATTTCAGCTATTCATTTATTTAATAGTGACCTATGCAAATGTGGAACCATGTCATTTTACAAATTGACTGTAATAATTAACTAGAAAGGCAGAGTAAAATGAAACAGGTTATAATTAGAATAAAACTGCTACAGTATTACGTCAGCTAGAATAAAATAATCTCAAATGATTAAATTGGTTTCAATTATTAAGAATCAGTTTAATGTACCCACTGTTCTGATTTTTTACATTTCTCTTTTTTGTGTGCATTAGATGTCACCTCATACAATTTATGCATTTTATTCATCTTGGTAAAACAGGCATTACAAAAGTTTAATTAAGTAGTAAAAGACTTCATATTATTCTGTTGAATTCTAAATTAGTTGCAGAAAGAAATGATAGCCCATAGTACATACCATTCATACACATTTCAATTAGATGCGTCTATTGTTAGCTATTTCTGTACTCCAATGTATAGATAGAGGTACTGATATAGAGGAATAAGTCATATAGAGAGATAAAATGATGCTGGCTCCTACTCTACATTTTTAACTCATATGAACAATATAACTTTCCACTATATTATTTAGGTGTTTGTCTTCAAGGCATTCATGTCACTTTATGATATATGCTTAAAATACAAAATTTAATAATTAATTTTTTCTTAAACTTTTCATCTTGCTTATTCAGTTGTTTATTTTACAGATCTTGTATACATAGACAAACACATAGACAAATGCATGTATACAAATATGTATGTGTGTAGGTATACATGCACCTCTATAAGATAGACATATTTGATAATGAACATCATATAAAAAATCATAAGTTGAAGCTGAATACATTATTTTGCTCCATATTTTGGTCACAGTAATAAGTTGGCAAGTCTGTTCTCTTTAGGTCTGTTTTCCATTTGTAGACTCGGATATGAACGTATTGCTATGCAAAGGGGCAGTGGGGCGACAAATGCCTTTTTAAAGCTGTTATATTTAAAATGCATTTACTTTCTCCTTTCTATTCATGCATTTTAAAGTTATTAATTAAAATTTGATGTTTCGATTTGAAGAAATCTTGCTGTATTCTTTCTAGACTGTTCACATATATTCAAGAATTATGTCTTTGGTTAAATTTATAGAAATTTCCTTGCTCATTTGCTTGTTTGTTTCAAAATCATGTCTTCGGAAAGGCAAATATCCTTAAAAAATTCTGAAACAAGAACAAATGATGTTTTGACAGCCAACAGAGATAAACTCCAATACTTTTTATAACTTCTCTTGTCTGCTTAAGCAGACCCTTGGGGATCCAGACTAAGTAATTGAACATAGAATTGTAGTTCATAGAATCCTAGAATTGCTTAAGTTGGAAAGGACCTTAAAGATTATTTAGTTCAAACCCCCCTGTCATGGGCAGGGTTGCCAGCCACTGGATCTGGCTGCCCAGGGACCATCCAATCTGGCCTTGAATGCCTCCAAGGATGGGGCATCCACAGCTTCTCTGTGCTGTTTGTGTCAGTGCCTCACTACCCTCTGAGTAAAGAATTTCTTCCTAACATTTAACCTAAATGTACCCTCTTTTATTTTAAAGCCATACTCCCTTGTCCTATCACTATCAGACCATGTAAAAAGTGAATCCCTTTCCTGCTTGTAAGCTCCTTCAAGTAAGCTCCTCTCAGCCTGATCAGCAAGTCCTTGCACAGTCATGCCGGTCTTCTGCTTTGTCTGCCTGATTTCTTATTCTGTGGGATGGGGAGCTCTTGCACTCACAGAAAGGCAGAAAGGCATCCTTAACATGTTTCCAGCTCTGATCTTTATCTTTGTCCCTAAAGACAGTTTCCCAGGGGATCTCATTCAACAATTCCTCCTATGTTCCTCAGCTGTACATTCCCTTCCCCCATCAAACCTAGTTTAAAGCCCTGGTGATAAGCCTCACCAGCTTGCTGCCTAGTATATTCTTCATAAGGTGCAAAGTATTAAGGGCCCGCATTAGCACCCTGTCCCTCTAACTTAGCTATGCTATCCCGTACCTTGTCGTGGCAGGCTTGCTATCACCCCTTTCCCATGCAAAGTTCATGCAAAGGCTAGAGAAAATGTGTGCTCCGTAATGAAAATGCATGGAAATATTTGAAATGCAGCCTTAAGGAATCTTAAAGGTATCTTAACAGAATCTGAAAGGAACCTTAAAGGAAAAAAAACAAAAACAAAAACCAACACTGTTTGCAACCTATGTCTGTCATAGATTTGGTTAAGAAAATTGAACATGTTCCATGGCATCTCAGGATCACTGGAAGTTTTCAAGCTCCAAGGAGTTCGCCTCTGCCTCAGATTCCTAGGAAGAAGTCCTGGGAATGTGGGGATCTTCAACCCCTACCAGCCCAAAACAAGCTGTTGAAAAACCCAAAGCCATTGTCTTTTATACTTTTCATGAGGCTAGATGCTGACACAATGGAGGAAGTTTCCAACACGTCAAGGAACACTTCAATGACACTCTTACCCTCCTTAAGGTCCTATAAAT
This sequence comes from Meleagris gallopavo, assembly GCF_905368555.1. NCBI lineage: Eukaryota > Metazoa > Chordata > Aves > Galliformes > Phasianidae > Meleagris > Meleagris gallopavo. Next base: position 25,122,190 of record NC_139404.1, read on the forward strand.
TCGCTAAGATCACTTCTACATATTCTAAATGGAAAAAGATTTGTTTTTATTGTATGTACTTAATGTTGAGCAATTGTAATAATGTATATCTTACACATATAATTAAATTTCTTTATGTGGAACAAAGGCAATCAGTAGGTTACAATTAACTATCTTAAAAAAATAATAATAATACAGCAGATTATGGTAACTCAGTACAAATAAACTATTCCTGTATGTCTTATAGCTGTTAAATATTGATATTTTACTGAAATAGTTACTTTATCCTAGAGCAATCACTTTGCAGATCTTTGGGATGCATTTGCTGTAAATTTGGTTCCTACCATGTTTCAGCAAACATTAAACAACCCACAGATAGCACACATAGGAATTTGCAAGATGCATCTCAACTTCTCAAAAAAAATACACAGTAAAAAAAGTATTAATGTGCAAACTATGCAATAGAGTATAAAAATATACATATATTAAAAAAAAAAAAAAAGCATTGTAAATAGTCTGGCACTCTGCCTAAAAGAATGATGAAGATGTGCAACAAGGATGTCCAGTGACTGTAACAGAAAGCTCCCAATTAGAGTGAGTGGGTTCAACTTTTGTCAAGTCATGGAAGAATAAGCTGGAAAAGACCTTCAAGATCATCAGTTTCAACCATCAACCTGTCCTGCCTAGTCCTATTGCCAAACCATGCCTGTTAGTGCTACATCCACACACCTCTTAGATACCACCAGGACCTCTCTAGGCAGATCATTCCAGTGGTTGGTCATTCTCGCCATGAAATCATTTTTCCTAAAATCCAATCTAAAATTCCCCTGGGGCAATCATAAGATTTCTTTCTTTCACCAACTCACAAAACACAAGCAACAGCTCACCCAGAAAGAAGCATGAAAATGGCCTTTTGTCAGGGAAAATTCATCTCATGACTTCAGTCAGCTGAAAATCTGGCACGTGGTCTAAACTTGTTTAGGCTTCCTCTATAGAATCACAGACTAGTCAGAAAGGGTTTCTAAATGTCCTCTCCTGAGGCGAAATTACAATACAGAACAAAACGAAGCTGCTCTTAGCCATAACAGCTAACTTAGATTTTAGATGTCTGTGGGACTTTATAAGTTTGTGATAGGATTTCATTTAGGAAAACTAACCTCTAAACAACAAAGTTTTGGTTCAACTGTGCTGTTTCTGGCATTCATCCAAAGCATAAAGAGTTCACCTATGCAGATGATTACTCTGAACCTTAGCCTGTCTTTGATTTATCACTTCCATGGCAGAAGGAAGAGGAATATAAAATTAAGCACGCATGTTGGCTCAGCAAATGCACTTCACAGAATCTGTAAGATCTTGGCTGAACAAGACCTTAAGGTGCTGAAGAGAAAGAAATCAAAATAAAGTTCTCTGAGGCCAGTTCTTTCTCTTCTTACTGTAATTAGTTTAAGAGAGAGAAAGAAAGAGAAGAATGTAAGTTATGAAATCCTCATGCCAGGAGAAGAGTAAAAAGTAAGTAGCCCATTAAACAATGCTACTGCTGCTACAGCTCACCCTTCAGTTTGCTGGTAATCTTCAGCTCAGTGCTCACACAAATGAAACTTTCAGTGTGACAGAACACTGTCATCACTTGTCTTATCCTGTTGCCCCTAGGACTTTTCTGCTCTTCCCTTTAGGAAAACACCCACTTTTGTGAAGTAACTGCCTTATTGAACAAAACTAAACTCTTTACTCATAAACCACCCCCCTTTCTCTTTTTCTCTCTTTTTTTCTTTACTTTTTTTTTTTTTTTAAACCACACTAGCAAGAAGGGTGGTGGAAGAAACATTCACTTATTGACCAGGAAATAGGAAGCAATCCAGAAACTTTCTCTCTTGTGATGACTCATACATCTCTTTCTGCTATATTTGACTATCAGAAATTAATCAACCCTTCCTTGCTTTATCAATTTTTTTTTGCAGAATCTCTAGGGGGACCTTCCAACTTTACTATCCAGCAACCATCATTTTTAATTCTTTGAACAAGCTACCCTTATTGATCTATCACACCTACATGTCTTTTCATACTTTTTCATTATCTTACATGGCCAAAAAAAAGACAAAAATCCTCAAATGTGTTTCCTTTTCTTTTTTTTTTTTCCCTCAAAGATACTCTTATATCCATCTTTAACATTTACATAAATTCTTTATAGCAAATGTCTAGAATGAGAGTCACCAAGTTCAACAGAAATACTTACTAGACTAAGTGATAGACAGCAAGGGTTGTATAGAATTTGCAGATGGGTTATATAAGCTGAGATCTCTGCAGACTGAAGGAAAGCACACAAGGCATGATACATTCCAGTTCCTCCATTTTGCTCGGTAGAGAGGTTGTATATCTGCAAAGAACAATTTGCTGTTGGATGAAAAGTTGGAAAGAAAACTTTCTTAGGAGCATTTCTTGAACTGAGATGGAAAGCCTTACTCTCTATGTTCAAGCTGTTGCTGTTGTTTTTATTTTCATTTTTTGTGTGAGAATACAGCTCATAATACATAAATAAATTTTTCCTTAGAAATAGCAATGATAAGTGGTATCATACATTATCCCTCTAGTATAAGATTTGATGAAGTGAAAAATTATTTTTTGTGTCTACTATCTTCTTCCTTTTGTAATTCCCGTCTCTCAGCTTTGTAAGAGGTTGATGCTAAGCTTTCTCACTGGCAGCTTGTCTATTTCAGTGAGATTCAGACAAAGGAAACTTGTGAGAAAACTGAAATGAGAAGGTCGTGTTTGTAGATTTTTGTAATGCAAGAAAATAAAATACATAATGTAACTACGTAGAACTTTAGGAACAAGAATCCTATTGCTTCTTTCCTTTTTAGTAACAGCACGTTTGACTATGCTGTCAATACCACTGGCAACAGTGGAACTGAAATGAAATGTGTACCAACATTGCTAAACTTGGAGTACTGGCTCAATGCGTAGCTGCATACTTGGATATTAATATGTTTTTCTAGCAATGAACTGATGATCACAGTGATGTTGAATGACAGAAATATTCAAAATGCAAACTTGTTTCCAAATTTCACAGTTATTTTTCTCAGAATGAAAACACAGCAGTGATTGTCCACAAACTCAGTTTAAATCCAGTATGACTCCAGATATGCCAATCTGTCTTTATGATCTTCCTATTTCTATCTTCTAGTCTCCTTGATTCTTTTTCTTAATTTGCACATAGTATTAGGCTGCCATTTAACTTTAATTTTTTAAGCTAACTAGAAAGAAGGGGCTGAACAAATATTGGAAACATTTTCTTTGAGTATCCGTTTGAATTAAACAGCCAGGTAACATTTGACCATGTTTGTGACCCCTTCATGTTTGCTTTTCATGAATTTTCAAGTGTTTGATCTCTGTTAGGGAATGGATTAGCAAAAAGCAAATTTGTAATTCAAATGCTTGAAACTCCACCAGTACCAATTTAAAATTGTATATTCAGATATTATATTTGAAATTTGAAATTCACATTGATTTGGTTAATGAAGTGAGTTGCAGCCAGCTCATGTACTTGTTATTTCACTGAGGAGAAAGTGATAGTCTTTTCACTGATCTTTGTATCTAAATCAAATCTAGTGTAGTTGATTTTTTGAAGTTGGTTTTGTTTTGTTTTTAGTTGGTTTGGTTTGTTGTTTTTTGTTGTTGCTGATTTTGTTTTGTTTTATTTTGTTTTGTTTTTCAATCTAGCTTTCATTCCTGGTGCAATTTAATGCAGCCCCCAGGATAGTCCAACTTCGAGCAGTTGTGAAAACAGCTGTCAATACGTCTACTATGCTGAGGTGGTAAGCAGATCAAACTGCACAGACTGGCACCTGGGAAAAGCAGTTCATGTCAGTGAAGAAAGGAGTATCTGACTTCATTATATGCACTTCTAGGGTGGAGTGTATCAGCAACATATTTATTGATTTTAGTAACTATTTCCTAATTAGGAGACTTGTAGTTTCACATATAAATCAGTAAGATTTTAAAAATGACACTTTAAAACTAAATTATTCATTTCAAATTATTCATTTAGTTCTGATGGCACAGATAGATGAAACCAGCTGTTTCCTTCATCTTTGTTTTCTTGCAGGGTTGAGTATCAGCCATGTGTTGTCACTGGAGAAAATATGAAGGATGCACCAAAAACATGGTCCTGAAATACAAACACAGTAGTCATATTTTCTGTATTCCGTGTTGATGATTTCAAGAATTAAAGCTTGCAGTACAAATGAACCTAAAAACATTTTGGAAGATGAAAAGTCTCTTAAGATATATTTTTTTAAGATAGGTTTTTAATACATCTTCTCTTGCCACCCATTCTGCCCCTGGGGCAATTAGCTAATATCCATGGGGAAAACTTGCTTTCTTACTATGTACAATAACTTCATATTAAAACTTCAAAGCTATAGGAAAATACATTAAGAGTTGTTCTAATTTATTCTTTTTTCTTTCAACACTAGAAAAAGAACTCCGTCTCCATATTCTACCGAATTCAGCACTTGTGTCCTCTATCCCTTTTTTTTTCCCCTCCCATGAGGATGTTTGCTGAAGGACCAATTATCTTAGGAGCATATTATCTAGGGATAACAGAGGATCTCAGAAAATACTGACCTTCATAAAAGGACTGTTTTCTAACCTGTATATACACTTTGTATTTTTCATATTAATTGGTTTTCCTATTCTTTTGCTTCCTCTGTCCATTTGCTCCCTTTTTTTTCATGTGGTAAAAAAAATAAAAATGGAGTGATCTCTCTTCAGCATTCAAAAATCAGCAAAGTGAGGTCAACACATCAGATTATGGAAGAGAAGGAGGAAAAGGAAAATGGGACATGCTGGATAACTTACCTTGGCTCCCTGTTTCAGTGATGGTCCCCTACTCAGTTACACAATGAGACACCTGAATCTATCACAGAGACTGCTCTGGAATAATTATTGTAATAACACAAGTGCGACTATTTTATAAATAAGAAAATAGTGGAAAAATGCTAGTAAGTGTGATGGTGAAGGCCATGATCAGATTTTCCAGAGCCAACAGGAGAAATGCAACAAGCACATTTCTACTCCATCAGTTAGCAAGGAGCTCATACTTTGGAGCATTCCATTCTTTCCCTTAATTCCATTCTTTCCATTAATTCCAGAGATATAAGCTCAGAATGGATTAAGGAGATCATTAAAATGATTTCAAACTGTTTTAAAAAGTGGGTATGAATGTGTTAATACAGAAGGCTTCTCTTCTTTTTCTTCAGAGAATCCATTAAACTACTTGTGCTTGTTTGTTACTGTGAAACTATTCCTCATATTTAGGCAGTTACAAAGATTGCTGTCTCAAACAGACTGAGTTTATGCAAGATTTTCCTGTTAAAAGTTTAGATAAGCTTGAATCAGCAAATACTGCCCATCATCTTAACACTTGGACACAAAAGGAGAAGTTATAACAAGCGCTTGTTGAAGTGGGAAAAGCTAAATGCAATAGATTATCCAGCTGAAAAAACAGACTGGAAATTTACTTTAGAGCACTCACCTTACAGAGTTTCGCTTAATAAACCACATTCATATGCTATACTAAATCTGGTTTGATTTCAAAGAATCATTACAGAGACTCATTTTACTCCTATTCCTGATGGCAATTTAGTCTTGCTCCAACAGGGTACACAGCCTGGTTGTGAACATTGTCCTCTCTGGTTTCTTCTGCTTATCTTTTTATTCTGAAAGGCTTCACTATCGGAGTAGGTGAATTATTTGGGAGTAAATCTGAGCAAACTTGACAGAGAATCAAACCTCACATTTCTCCTTGAATTGTGAAAGGATACAGTTAAATTTTTTCCCCACTTACTACTTGTTTTCACACACCTCCAAAATTGCAGGTTGTATTTGGCATTGAAAGTGGGAGTGTGGGAGACAATGGAAAAGTTTGTTCCCAGAGAATTTCCAGATCAGCTTTGCAGGCTCAGAGAGATGTACAGCTTGAATACATATCAGACTGTAAACGGGTTATCTGACCCAAACCTGCCTTCCCCTTATTTGTCTATCAGAAGTTCAGCATCAAAGTAATCTCCACATTCCTGTACAATGGCAACTTCCAAAACAGTTCTGAATGCACAGGCTTGTCATGCTGAGAGATTATTCCTAGGAAGATGACACATGAGGGGCTTATATCATTTCACCATTCAATCCACATTTCTGCTCTGCCCTTGACAGTGACATAGGTCTCTCCCACTATATATAAACCATACATATATATTGAAAAGCACATACTTTTAGAATCAGGTGTATTGTTAGAAATGAAATATTGGCTGTAGTAACTACCTTCCAAATTCTGGTAATATATATAGACAAATATTATAAATATCAACCATTGCATTACACTTCATGAACTTTGAAATTTTAAAAATACATAGTATGTATAGAAGCTGCCTATTGTGCAGTAGTGATATGCATAATAGCAAGGTTGATTCATCTTAAGTATTTCCTGTGTTCCAAGGGTTTCTTTTCTGCTACATGCTAATATTTTTCTTAAAAAACCTTCACCCAACTGTAAAGCAACATCCTAAATTTATCTTCTGTTTTCTGGTATTCTTAAATTATTCTGGTGTTTACTTGATTTATAAATGAATAAATCACACATTTCAATAAAGACAAACCTATCTTTCTTTGGATTCTTTGCTATTTAAAGAGTAACTAAATGTATTTAATTGGAATCATTACCCTTCGTGATGTGTTAGCTGCAGAGCAAAGCCAGTGTACAGCTCAGAGCTCTCTACAAGGCTGCAGGCCACTGCTGCTTCAGTCAGGTCAGAATTGTACACTCACCAGTTAGTGGATTTTCAGGCCTTGACATATCTTAGAAAAGACAGCCCCTTTGTAGTAGCTGTCCCTAGAGAAAAGTTGGAAAGGGTGTTGAGCTTGCTGCACACCGAGTAATGCTTAGCAGAGAAAAAAAAATCTATTGTGAAGGATCTTGCAGAGTTGTACTGCTGTGCTGAGGAGCTTTCCTGAAAGAGCAGAGCTGGGATGAAAGGACAGAATTAATCTGTCCGATATTGATTTCACAACGATGACAACAGTGACTCCTGTTTTCTGTGCGTGTGAGTGACTGTGTGTGTGCATGCCACGTTTGTGTGTGTTTGGACGTGCATGTGTTATTTGCTGCATCCCGCTTCTAAAACTGTGTTTTTTTTTCAGAGCAACTGGAATTTAAGCAGGGAGAGCTTATTATGAAATATATCAAGGTCAATGCCTTGCCTGCTTTTAAATTGATTTTTATAGCTCAGCTCAAATGCTCTAAGCTTATCCAACTTCTACTTGCAAATATTCATTTAAACTGAAACAGTCAGTGTTTTGTGTTTTTTTGGCAGCATCATTTGCTGGAATACAAGAGCAAACAAAAATAATTGCACCTTTAACAGAGATCAAAGTAAAGGCTTTTTAGAAACCTGCAAAAAGATGCTTCTTCAAATATAAAAAAAGGGATTTTATTTGCCTACTTAAC
>NC_139404.1:25132169-25179669 GCF_905368555.1 Meleagris gallopavo
GAGTGGCAATGTGTGTAGTGGATTAATGGCTTGGATTTTCATCTCCAGGGACCTGCCTTGAAATTTGACTTCAGCCACACATGAAACGAGTTTGGTAGTCCCAACCAAATCTGTAGTGGAAACTAACCCAGAGAAAAACCAAGCTACTCAGCCCAGCACAGCTGGCAGTCTCTTTTCAGCAGAGGTCCAAAGCTGAAATGTCAGGGGAGGTTTCCAGTCACAGCAGAAGTACATTTGCAGATTTATGTGAGGTAACTCGAATAGCGCATGTCAATAATCTGTTACTTTTACGAGCATTAAAATAATAATAAAAAAAAAATACGTGAAATAAAGAAAATATGTTTTAAATTTATTTAGAACCCGCTATATGGAGAACTGGATTTGATAATTTAGCTGAGTGAGCAGAGTTTATATCCCAGAGTATAATATAAGGGGACTGATTCATCCCTAACATTAACTACAATTAAATCGAGAGTATATCATCATCAGAAATTCCTTTTGCACAAGAAGCTTGCTAAATACTTAACATCTTATCTTAAGAACAATGATTAAGAGAGAAAAAAAAGAAAGAAAATTAAAAAAGTGAGAAAAAAAATAATAGCAACGTGTACCTCAGCAATAGCTACCTTGCTAGCAGTAGTTATTTATGTATTCTATGCCAGCTGTTTTTTTGCTATTTCCTAAGCGAAACAAACATTCTACACATTTTTACACACTTCCACTGATGGCTTTTTCCTTTGCACCGTGTCTGTAGCTGCCTTGGTACTGCACCATCCCACCTGCTCAGCTCAGAACCATATTATTCACAGCACGAACAATTGTCATGGAGTAGTGGCTGACTCATGGTTTCTTTCTCACTCCTTCCTTTTCGATATCTTATTTGTACAAACTTTCTACTTTAATGTGTCATATTGCATCCATGTAACACAAAAAGATAAAAAGTTTGCCATGCTGTTAAGGAAATTGCAGAGAGAAATTGCAATGATTGCCTACCTCAGGTCTTTTTGGCAAGTAGAGAACTATTCCGTTTCTCAGGTAGGTGACTGCTTGGAAAAAAACATGCTTAAGTTATCTGCCAAACCTCAACTGTTCAGGGACACTCCTCAGGTAAACCTGCTTCTTTCCACCATCTTGATAAGAAATCAAAGTTGAGGCCTTGGATTGCTTTATGAAGCACCTAAAAGCACGTGCTTAATTTGAGCAGACTGGATCTCATCCCACAGCATTGAAATTAAATGCAATAAACAATTTTTTTTTAAAACATGCAGCCACAGTAAAATCATTGAGAATATTTATGAAATAAGGACAACAAAATCAGAGCCTAGCGACTTCTCCTGCTATTGCCAAAACTGTTTTAAATAAAGTTACTTAGCTGAATAAAGGATCAGATCTATGACTTTTACTTTATTGAGCAGCTTGCATAGTTAATTTCCATATATCCTTTCTATAAGCTTTTATTCCTTTCCAACCAAACATTTCCCACATTTACTGATCTTTGTTCTGCAGAATTCTAATTTCTCCTTCTCCAGCAGGATTTTTTTTTTCTGCATTATGTACTACTCTCTTTTGTGTTTACCATCATTTTATTATGACATAGATACCTTTAGGGGTTCAGATGAACCCAAACCTGTTGCAGGTAATAGAGCAAAGCAAGTCTTGTTTTTTGGTTGCAGCTGACAACAGCAACTAGTGCTGTGTATACAGATATATCCTCATGAGATACTCATGAGTATGGAAGCACTCGTTTCGAATGAAGCATGGGAAAGAACAGGTGCATGAAGAAGGCAGTACCAGAGAATATATTTCTCCTTTGTTAAATTGGGGTACTCATTTTAATATACATACATATGAAGAGAGCAAAAAGGAGAGACTGGCATTTTCATCCATTTTTAATAGTAAATTATTCTGTGAAATAGGAGATTAGAGTGGGATTCTACAACTAAGAGAAGATTAAAAAAAAAATAGTTATTTCATAATTGAAGAATTTTTTGTCCCTATAATGGATAATTATGGAATAACTCTCTTTTATAAGTGTTTAAAAGACATGAGAATGCTCTCAACTAAGTAGCTCTCAACTCTTACATCTTCTATAAGAGCCTGTGATTTGTAATAGGAAAAAAAAACGTATTTGATCTTCTTTTATTCAGATTTTATACTTTATCCAAGACATTCAAATGCAGCGGGGCATCTCCACATGGGTGCAGATATCCACCCATTTGGAATTCAGTGGAGGACAAGGACATGTATGGCCTCACAGATATGAAAATGCCAATATTCAGCAGCTCTGAAAATCAGGTCATCCTATTCAGAAGTTTAAATATGGAGTCATCTGCCTAAAGTTAGAAACTCACTCTGGAAATACCAACTGTGCAATTATGAAAGCATGGGTGCTGTGAAAACACATTCTTAGTGTCCATATTTTTTTATATTATGTGGAATTATTTTTGCACCGAAGCTTGGGGATTTAAAAAAAAAAAAAAACAGAAACGCTTTTTTTGTTTTGTTTTGTTTACTTCCTGAGAATATATTTAAGCATCACCAAGTATCAAACATTAGAATTTGCAAGTGCAATGCATATTTCTAAAAAAGGATAGGAATTGGGAATGGATATGGTTTATTTGTAAATTAAATAAATATGTTTCCTCCATGCCCTTGAGAGCTAGCTGATTTATCAGTTAATAAAATAATCATACACCATGGACTTGTGCTTCCAATTTATTTTAAAAAGAAATAACATTGCATTTTTGACATATATGAATACAAATGTAACACTAGAGGAAACTTTGTGAGTAGTGATGTATATATATCACCAATCCTGCATGAATTACCTTACTTGCTTTTGCTTTGCTATTTATGAGATTGATTCTTTATAAATACTTCTTCAACAATTCCTGACTTATGTGAATGACCCTATAAACCTCAATGAACCTACTGACTAGAGGGAAAGCTATTTATCTCTGCGAAGATGGTCCATTTAGTGTAGGTAGAAATAAAAGTTAGTTACTTTCAGGAATTTAGCTTTAATTCCAACTAGACATCCTGGTTATTTACAATTAATAGCATAAACTAAATTTAAAAGCAAATACATTTGTTAAAAGAATGAGGCCAAATAGACTGATTTTCTAGATTAAAGATGCTAATAGAAATTTCATCTATGCACCATTCAGACAACTGCAATTTGTCCTAAACAGAATTGTTCATCTGCACTCTTTAGTAGGCAGAGGCCTACGCTTCCTAGTAGGTTTATTTTTATTTAATTTGAATTCTTTTGAAGTTTTGTGTCTGGGAACCCACGTGGCAAGAAGCAGGCAGGAGCACTGCAGATAGGGGCGAGCTCCCTGTGTGCTGTATAGCAGTGCGGTACAGTACTGGCTGCAGGATTGCCATCAGCATGAAGCTCAAATCATTTGTGAATATGGGCTTCGTTCCTGCTGCCCTTCTAGGAATAACAGACTTCAGTGCGTCTGTTTGCGTCAGGAAGGAACAGTCCCCTGAGCAGAGTATGCCATTTCAGACCCTCATTTTGTTTGATGGGAATCTGGGCTTTTTAGCATTCCCCACTCCTCCCATCTCCTGTTCTAATCATCTTCTCCTTTTTTGGCCATATGCCTCTCCCGTTCTGCTCTTTAAATTCCCTCTGCTCCCTCCTGTATATTAGCCTCAGCCCTACTTTGTTATTTTTGTTGCTTGTTTCGTCCTCCTTCCATCACTACTCCAGACACTTCTTTCCCCTTTGCTAGTCTGTTCTGCTCCTTGGGGATCCTTCACACTCCCCCACAACCAAGTAGCTTTTCATTTCCAATGGTATTTTAAAAACTCTAGGCTATATTCTCTTCTCTTGAGAAAAAATTAAAAAATAAAAAAATAAAAAGAAATCACAAAACAACCCTCCTCCAGAAATTCTGCTAGTTTAACTCAGAGTCTCCCAACCAAATTCTCTATTCAAAGGAACAAAATGATGGAGCCCCAGGAGGATGCTGGGCCATGCCAATACCCCTGAAGTTCTTGGGGCCACGGGTAACTGCTAGAGGTCCTCAGGTTCTGCTGGTCAGGCCCTTCTGCAGGGCAGGAAAGCTTCCCCACTCCTCAGGCAGCACAGCCTCTTGCAGACTGGTGTAGTTGATGGCGCAGGCAGGACAAGCCGAGCAGAGCCCCTGCACTGACTGCAGCAGGTACTTGGATTGGGCCTTCAGGGGAGGCAGGTGCAAAGAGGAAAAAGTTAGCAGAAAATCATGATATATCTTTGTTATTTCTCCAAACAGAGATTTCCACTCAAGCATGTAACTTTTCTTTATAAAAAAATTGGGCTGCTCTCCTGTACAAGAAGACAAAGCCATGAACGTCGACACTTTTGGAAGCTAAGGCCTTCTCTGTCCCACCCCCTCTGTACTTCTTTGAAATACCAAATCAGACTTTCTGCTAACGGTCTCCAACTGCAATTAGCCAAGCTGTCATCTATACCAGGGTACGTCTGGAGTTAACCCTGGTATAACACTTTTGGAGGTCAGACAAAGTGTATGCTGAGATACACCTGGGGACAGTTGGTGACAGAGAGCACAGGCTTATATGTGGCAAATACCAGTGGAAGGGGAGAGACTCCTAAGGCTGGAGAAAGAAAGAGAATAAAGAATTAAGGCTCAAGAGGGGTTAAAAGGCAGGGGCTAGAATTTAGGGAATCACAATGGAGGAACAAAGCATAGAATGGAGAGAACAGGATGCAGGAGGGACCAACTTTTTTTACATCACCACATAAAACACTTTAGCAAAATGTCACTATTGTGTTTAAAACTGAGGTTTAATTAAATTCTTTTATATATATTTTTTTTTCAAATTCATTCTTAACGTGTGATATTCTATAGCACTGGAATATGTTGGTATTTGAGCTTTTACTTCGTAGCACGTGTCTATTTTAGAATCACACTAAGACACTTTGGACCGAGCAGTTGTGCTGATTAATCCACACCTCAGATTTACTGGAAGCAGGAGATGAAATGCACCCAAAGTGTGCACTAATCAGCCCTATCATACAGTCTGTCCTGTCTCGGTGCTTAATTAAATCCCAAAGCAAATAATTTTGGGAAGAAGGTTGGGAGGGGACATTTTTTTAAAGTAGGTTTCACATGAGCTGTCCGCAGCACATGGAAAAAAAAGTACAAGATATATTTAGAACAATATTTTAATTTGCAATACTTTACTAGATTGGATGGAAAGAATGTAATGTTTAAAAAAGGCAAATGTGATTAAGAACCTTAAGTGCACAGTACATTACATGAAAATTCTGATCATAAAGAAAGGTAATATCTACTCAAAATTATAATTTCTGTACTTTTGAAATCATCTCAGCAAGAATTATCTACCCATATCAAATTGTAGCACTTGTCAAAATCAACTGTAAAGCATCTCAAGTGCTCTTCTGAATCAACAAAACAGATGTATAGCGATGTGAGGTTGCACTGAAATGGAAATAAAAGTGAACTAGATGCCAGTCATTGCCCTTAATCTCTTGAACCCAGCACTTAACACAGAGGATACCACAGGTCTCTGGGACACTGTTTAGAACAGGAGGAATTCAAGACTTGAATCTTAATAACATATGCAAAAACACTCCATAAAATCATTTTCTTCCAGCTTTAGTAGAATCAGATATGTTCAAAGATCACCTTGTCTTGTTCATAAACACGAGGTGATGGTTGAAACAGCATCTTATTTCAGCTTTACATCAGAAAAAGTGTAATATGTGTAACATATAAAAAGGCATTTAAATTTTCAAAACACTATATCCTTTTTGTAGTAAAAATGCAAAATGATACTTATGGAATAACACTAAGAGAACAACAAATATAAGACGTACAGCTTTGGTTAAGAATACAATATTGCTGACTTTTACTAAGACTCTTAATAGATGAAAAGCAACTGTGAGCACCAGTCATTACAAAACAACAGCTCTAGTCCCACAGACACAGATGTGTTTGGAAGTGAACTCACTGAAAAATGTACTAGAATCTGTTCTTTCTGGCAATGGAATGACAAAGACTGTTCATTCCTTGTTTTTGTGGTGATGGTATCTTCCAAAACCTGACACAGTGAGTGAGGCTGAGGGAAGTATAAACTGGAAAATGATCCTTCATTGCCTCCACCTGTCCTGTGGGCTGGTTACACCCATGAATAACAGGTGGAGAGATTTTTGTAGGCTAATGAAGTATTACAGAATCATACAATTTATGAACACTTTACTTGTATCACTGTATTTGATAATATTTAGACTTGAATAATTTTTAGTAACCAACGCAATGCTGAAAATCACTCTCTGATACATATAATGAAGCCATCGCAGCAAATATTACACCTTGAAAACCCCATTTTTGTCATTTCCGTTACAGGGTAGATGTGGACTGATAGATGCATAGCCCTTCTCAACCTATTTTAAGTTAAGATGCGCAGAGGCCCTTCTTCAGACCAGACCAAAGGGACCCAAGCCCTAGTCTGGATGCCTGTGGATTACACTGATGGACACACAGCAGTACGCTCCTGGGATCGATCCAGACAAAGACGCTCTCTTCACCAAAGCCCACGCTCCACTTTTGCTATAGAGGCTCATAGGTAAATATGCCCAGAACAAATGCATACTTTAGCCTAATATAAATGCATTTCAGCAAAACTATTTCAGACACCAGCCCTTTTTGGATTTCAGCCTTGTACTTTTTTGACCTCTGTTGAGAATATGCTCCATTGTCCTTAAGTGTGTCAGAAAAAGATCAGATTGTCACTTCTGGATCTTAAGAAAGACCCATACAAGAGCATTTTGTTTGAGACCTCCTGAATTCAACACGTGACAGAGAAAGACTCCTTCTGCAGGCTGTATGCTGCAGACAAGACTGATTCATGTAGGGGAGGTGATTAAATAATATCTATTTTAATTCAGTAATGACCATAGTCACCAACTTTTAGACACAAGATGGTTCATGAGAAAGAAAAAGTCTTAAAGTAGAACCAAGCAACTGAGCACCACCAGTCTGAGGTTCTATTTTATAACTCTTTCCATAAGATCAAGAAAATCAGGTAACTTCTATGTTAAGTGCTTGCTTACTATTGTAAAAAATAAGCACAGTGGGGGATTTCTCTACGTTTTCCAAATGTGGAAGTGATTTTTCTAGGTGACAGAGGTCAAAAGGCTTTTATAAAGCCAACAACAGAGAAAAAAAGAATATTAAAGCTTTGAACAGTATAAGTGTACAGAAAACTAATGTATACTTGTTCAATTCAGCATAAAGCTTAGCCCAATAGGTAAGAATGATAGCTACTGAAATATGATGCTGAAACAGAAGTAGCACAAAACATTTCTTCTACGTAAAGAGACAGAATAGACCCCATCATGGCCCCAAACTTACAGGCATGAGCTTTCTGAATCATCCTGCTGTCTTACTTCTGCTCCATCTTCCATCCTCTCACTAGCATCACTGTGGTAGCACTAACTGAGACAGAAAGTCTGACTTTTTTTTCTCTGTGTTTCTGTTTTTCCATTTGCAAGCATAAGCATTGTAGTTTTTCTGTTGTTGTTGGTTTTTTTTGTTTGCTTGATTGATTGATTGAGGGTTGGCTGGCTTGAGCATTAAGAAAAACATTTCAGTAGAGCTACATGTCTTCCACAAGACAAAGACGCCACATGGGGCACTCAGCCCATTTTCCCACTGCTGCTACAGTCCCATATGGACTTCTGGCCCTGTTGTGCCACTTTACACAGCACAGCGCACAGAATATTTGCATCTCTATCCACAGAACGAATCACTTTTCACACAAGTACAGAGTAAGGCCCATACTTGTGGAAAAAGTTTGCCCTGAGACACACACAGTGTGCACTACAGCATCAGTAGCTGATCCTTCCGTGCCAGACTGCATACATGGGGAGATAGAAATGTGGCTCCAGCCTTTTATTTTCTCCTGTAGATGTGGCAGCATGTCCCAGCTGACCCAACCAGGCAGTTAAGTGGTTCAGCTGACTACTTTACATAGACTTCCATACTAAGTATTATTTCCAATAGCTCCATGAGCTTTTTGGGTCTTTTAGATTCAAGCTGACATTCAGAAATCCTTCCCTGCACAGCATATGATGACACTTTGGTACGTGTATTATCCTTTTCACCTGGTCTTATTCCCTTTCCAAACCAAACCTAAAACAGTAATCATTTCAGCTTACTAGATCATTGCCTGACAAAATATCAGTGGCTGTGAGAGGCATATTGGCAGTACAGCTTCTCTCTGGTTAGGATTTTTTTTTTTTTTGCTTTGGTTTGGAACCTTGGAAATGCTGAGGAAAACTCCATTATCAGTTGCACCACAGTACATACATTGTTGTTCCAAAAGGTTTACTTATAATGTTCACAGCACCGTGAATATTATTTTTTTTTTTTCCTTTCCTCCCATTGTCATTTCTGAACAGATTTAATACAACAGAAACATGGCTTCCACTGGGAGCTACAGGTAGAGCAGTTCCAAAGTTCTCTATAATTGGTGCCTGCCATGACTGCTCACAGTAAGTTATGTAAATCACAGCAAGGACCCACAACCCCTAAAGGCATGAATATTTTTTTCATTCAGCACAGAGGATAACTACAGGATCTTAGTAATAGTCCCCTCCACATCAGGGATCTCCTTACCAGGCAAAGTCAAGGTCTAGAAACTGGCCATGTCAGTGCTGCAATTTAAATCCTGTTGTTAAAGATGGTTTGGTCGATATTACACTAGGTCAAGGTTTTGCAGGCAATATTATTTTTTAGGATGTGCTTTCACTTCATAACTTTTGCAAACCCACCTGCTTCTGTTTACAATCAGCAAACCTCACATTTGATGGGTTTTTTGTTTTGTTTGTTTGTTTCACATTTCTGTAACAACTATTTAATTTAAAATGAAGTAAGGGGCTGTAAGAGTTTCATTGTGAAAATGGAGGAATAGTTCCACTCGTTTCTCTTCCATTATCTCAATTTTCTATCAAAGTATTTTAGTAAAAATCATGCCTTTCTTGTAACGAAATGCAAAGTTACTATTAAATCTGTTTCTTTTTAAATAGTACTGTTGGTATTTGAATTTTTAGACTAAATTCAGTAAGTCAACTTCTGTCTTCATTTTTAATTTCCACTTATATCTATAGGTCATTTACACCAGTTTTTGCAGTAGCTGTTAGTAACTGAACAGTTACTTAAGACACAGTAATTGTCTACTTCTATTATTGGGAAAAGAAGATTTCCTAAAACAAAATCCTTGTTCACATTTCCACCTTGATTAGAAAATATCCCAGTGCCCTTTGGCAAAGCACAAGAAAAAAAAAGAAAGAAAGAAAGAAAGAAAGAGGATAAATGTTGTTAAAAGCCAGTTATATCTGATTCTTCTGCTGCAGTTACCAGCAAGAATTCTGACAAAGAAATATCTCCTTGGGGCTTGACTTTGCATATAACCCCCCTGGACTGAATCCTGATCTAATCTAATAGCTGTTTCTATTTTACATCCACCTTTTTCATTTAGTTACTCAGGAAAGCTAAGCTCAGATTCGATATCTGGTTTTCATTGAGCACCTGCTTTCCTTTAATTTTCTGTTATTAAGAATATCAAGTAAATACTATATGCATGCAATATAGTATTAAATATACACACAGGCATGTATATACACATTCACTTTCTGGAACACACATGGGCTTTTCAAGGAAATTACGTGGTTCTTAATGTGGTGCTAGGTGAGGCAGTGTGCTTTAAGCCTGTTTTCCAACACATCTAATTTGCATTGGGCTGTAATATCTGCACCATGAGGCTTGTTGCTGCACTCAGCCTGGTAGGAGCACAAAGACCTTGGCTGGGCTTGTAGGACTGCATCCTTTTCACTTCGTTCCTCTCAAGGCTTCAAGGGAGAAGAGTGTAGAAAGACAGACAGGCTTCCGGGAGGACAGCAGACTGCCTTCACATGGCTCAGGGTCCTGCACGCCACAACTCTATTGAAGAGCATTGGGCCACGGATGCAGCAGAGGCTTTTTCCATCAATTACAAAATGCACCTACTCAGCCCTGTTTTTCATCACTTTACCAGCTAGACAGGTTGAAGAGCCAGAAAGATAGTAGCTTGGTATGATCACCTAGTACCAATTCAGTGGTTCAGTGGTTCAAATGTCTCTGTCCTCTATCATCCTGGAGGTAAACATGAGCTATAATCATCCATGTGTCATGCTCAGCTAAGCTGGCTATCAGCAGAAAGAGCATGCAATTGAAATTTTGCCCAGCCATAATCAGTGGGCTGTGTCCTCATGGAACGAGAGCAAGCTGCTTCTGGCAGACAGACAAACCTAGAAATCTCCTTCCTCTATGACATATGCCGCTATAAAGTTTTTAGATTACAACTGTTGCATAAAATGATGCAAATAAACTGTATTTTCACTTGAAAGACGTCTGGAAAGGCCAGCAAAATAATCAGGCTATAAGTGAAGCATGCAGCTCTTGACTTCATAGACTTTAGGTATTGCAAAACTGTGCAGTTTGTTTGTTATTGATAAAACTTAAGGCTCCTGCAATCCCTCAACTGTTTGTTTTGTTTTGTATTTCTTAAATATGAAAACTATGATTGCTTTACTTCAGTTAGCCAAGATCAAGTAGTTTGAGTACAATTTCTACTCTCCCTTGAGGCCCCTGAACTCACAGTGTGCAGGGTCTGGAATATTCACTCCCAACTGTAACATGAACCCCAAGGTAGAGTAGAGAGAGCCTATTTCTCCCAGTGATTCAGGACTCTTAAGTGCAGGTTAACTTTTGGCTAGTTAGGGCAGAGTCCAAAGGCTTTGTGCAGGCTGAAGTAATTTTTGTCTGGAAAAGAATTATTGGGGGAGGGGGGGGGGGGGGCAGGCGAGGGAGGATTATAAAAATGTTGCATCACTCTGGGTTATGTCAGATGAGTTATGATAAGGAAAACTGTGTCTGACATGAAGAAACACTTTAAGTTAAAAATAAAATAAAAATTATTTTTTTAATATTTCCTCCCCCCAAAAACCCTGGTAAGCTTAACTTCAGTTACTGGAACTGTGTTTTCTACCTTCTTTTTATGGCTTTTTTTATAAAAGGTAGCTGGTACTCACAAAAAAATTTGGGATCGCTCAAAACTTTTCACAGTTAATTAGTAATGCATGTAGCAAAACACCCGCCCTACCTCTGGGCCTTGGGGGTTGCCCCGGTTCACTTGTAACTGATTTATTTTTTAAGGCTGTCTGGCACATCTCCACCCCAGCTGCTTCCAAGAAATTTCAGCCCAGCGTCAGCTGGGAAAGATCAGCTTCACATGCTGACATACAGAGGCGGCCTTAGGAATACTGGGGCCTCCGGTGGGAGGCGTCAATGGGAAACTTTGGTCTTTTTGCTGATCCAGGGATACAGTATCTGCCACCATTCAGGACTGTTTTTTTAGCATTTTCCTTGAAAGAACATTCACCTGATTACTACACTATTTCTTTCTTTCGAATCAGAAACAGAAGTGTTATCTTTACCAGATTTGTGGCTCATTACGTAGAGCTGAATAGTGGATGCCTTTTGCAGGTATCCAAACCATTGGTAATGACATATGAGCCGCCAAAGAAAACATGCTATTTTATAGACTGCTTAAACTGTAAAGAATACAACAGAGGCTAGAGAAAGACTCTGATATCCGTCTGTGTGTCTGAGTAATGCCTTACTCTGTGAGTCTATTGCTGAAAATGATGGGCACGAACACTAGCTCTTTTCCTAACGATACACGGAGGGATTTTTTATTTGTTTGTGAGGTTTTTTTGTATATTTGTTTTGTTTTGTTTTGTTTTTCATTCAAATGTTCCCTACATAAATTTGCTAACATTTTGCCTCTTTCACTTATTTTTCTTTTAGTCTGCTAATTTATTTCTTCATCGGTCTTCCTCTGTATACTTCCATCCTGTGCTCTTCTATTCTGTTTCCAGACCTTTTGAACCATCAACATTTGTCATTTCTATAAAATACTGTTTTGAAAAATTATCTGCTATCCATCTAATTCCACCGTAAAGGAAGAAATTACTTCTAATTTTAAAATATATCAGCTGACTATACTTAAATTCAGATGCAGCCCTGAATAAATAACTACAGAAAGCCACAAGCAATACAATGTAGGTTGGCAGTGTATTTTACCTCTGGGGTCACCGTTCCAATTTTATGTATAGAGATGAATCTTTAAAAGATTTTCATGTGTTAGTCACAGGTATGGCTTGCTCCAATGCTGAGAGGATCCAACAGGAAATTCCATAGCTGCTTTTTTTTTCTCTCTCAAAATTTGAAAATCTATTTTTTTTTCACATAACAACACTTTGGAAAAGTATACAGAGCTGTTTGTTGTTGTTGTTACTCCATGAATACAGATCTAGCACCACAAAGAAAACGGAGCATTGACAGATATACCATCAAAAGCTTGATTAAAACAATATTCTTGGATTTTTTTTCCCCAGCTAGATAACTGAGCAAGATCCCTGCAGTTTAGCTATGCAACGCTGCTCAGCTTAACCATTACTTTACATTCATCTGTGTTCAAATACTTACAGGGAAAGAACATTCCCAGCCCATGCAATGGCAGAGACTGTATTTTGTTAGAATAGCAGATTTGTTATGTGCTGTTCAGCTCAGCACCATTAAGCTTTTGGGTCTAACATTTGCTGTCTGATGCCAGCAGGATTAATATCTTAGTGTTTTCTTCCTAGTCTATAGTTACATTTCAAGAATTAAAAGATCATTCAGAAAGCTGGCTTCAGTTAATGAACTGTTAAACTTACAGGATATACAGTACATCAAAATGAAAAGAAATAGTCAGAGTTACCATCATTAATGCTAACTTTGGAGAATCTTTATCACTTGACACCCATTCCTGTTACAATAACTCCACTCAGATCTAAAAAGGTGATTCTATATGCAAGATCCAGAGGATACTCTTTCATTGTTTCATTATTTGAGAGAAGGTGAGCTGAGAACCCTGAAGGTAGAGATCTTGAATTTACGCCCCCGTTATCTGGCACTGACAGCGGAACTGAACTTGCCTCTGTGCCATACCATTAGCAGACTCTTAGCTGGGTATGAGACCATGTGATAGCTCAGCTCTTCTGCCCATTCATTTTTTCCCCCTAAAGACCAGCATGGAAAGTGACTGATTTGATAGTGATTTGATAGGATCAAATAAAATGCTGGTTGGTCCTTGTAGATACCTGTTGTTTGAGATCTGATACCAGCCACTATTTCCTTCTAAAGAAATACTCAACAAGGGCAATAATAGTCAAGAATTTTCAGACTAGACCTGAAATTAGCCTTCAGTGGCCTAATTGAAGATCTCTTTCCTAAACATTTCTTTTTCTTTGTAAAAATAATTCCTTACGAAAGAATCTTATATAAAGTTTTATTTGTCATTGTAAGCTTTTGTCTATATTTGCAGAAAAGCTAAGAGCCATATTTACTCTTCCTAAAAACGAAATAAAATAAAACAAAACAAAATAATTGTCTAATATTAATATTAGTAAGTGTAACTACCAACAATAACTCTTATTGCTGGTAGCTTCACTTATTAGCATTAGTATTAGACAATTCCCCTTCTTGCATTACCCATAAAAACATTGTTTTATTTTTTCCCCATTGTTTTAATTTTTATTCACCTAGTATTTGACATACAGGTCCAAAGTTCATGCAAATATAACAATCAGCTGAGAAATATTCACCAGACAAGTATTCATGCACTCTTGTATCACCTGACATATGGTGAACAAGCTGATGAATGACTCAGGATTTAAATGGTAATTACCATTCATCATTATAATAGACTTGCTAATTCATAAATTCTTGGTAAGCCAATTTTCTATAAAAAGGTTAATAATAAGAGTAGAAAAGAAAGAAAAAATAGCCCTAGTGTAATAAAAAATGTAAAAGCTAGGATATCTTCACTGTCACATATCCCTTCTAATGATTGAGTAGTTTTGCACTAAAGTGCTTATTGACGCAATACCACTTGCTCTATGAGAGTTCTGATGGAAACCAGGATAGACAGAAAAGTCCAGGTCCGAACTGCTCGAGGAGGAGGCTGAAGTGTATCTGACAAAGACAAGGAAATCAAATCAAACACACATGGCAAAGGCAAATGGGGATCTCCTCACTCTTTTTCTAGTTTTACAATAAAAGGTGAAGTCCTGTTCACAGAGCTGCTCACAGCATACAGGGTAGGGAAAACTTTATGGAAATGTTCCCAAGACATCTAAGTGCTGCTGTGAGAAATGCATTGAGCCAGTCATCATATCTAACCTGAACTGTTTGCATTGCCAATAGCCCCGCTAACTATTCTACTTCAATCAGTTCCTCCAAGTAAATGAAATTGTTTCTGCTATGGTTTTAAAATGAATAAATAAAAATTTGCATGTTTTATGGCCTTTATCTAGAAGAGCACTATGAAAGTAATTCACAGTCCAGAAAAACAGTTATATAAACTATGCAGAACACTAACAGGCAGGCCTGGTGAATACAGCACTTACTCCCCCATTAGATAATGTATTTAAATGCATATAAACATAAGTACTAGTTCCACACCTAATTCTACTGCAGGCACATCATTTTATCATGCGAGGCCAATATGGAAAAAGCTATATTCCCCCACCATAGGCATAGAATTTCTCTGTCCACCTGCATCTCCTACTTCTTGTCTGAGCATCGTGGATTTAGAAGCAACCCTAAACTGCTCAGTGGATAAGCATTTCCTTCAGCTGCACAAGGTGAAGGAGGGCAGTGATGGGGAAAAGATGCAATTGTTTGTGAGGGACTGAGGGATGAGAGGAGCAGAGAATAATATAAGTGATTCATGGAAACTCGGTGCCCTTTTTTTTGTTCCATACTGTTGTCATTCTGGTGAAGCCTAAAAGGTATCCACATTCAGGGGAACGAAATAGCCAATTTTAAGTGGAATATTTGATCATTTTAACCTGCATTTGGAGGCATGCAGGGAAACTTGTTCTTTCAATCTGTTGCACGTTAAGTACTGGGGTGGTTGATCAGATAATACAGCAGGAGTACAGCATCTGGAAGTGAAAAAATCAATCAAAATCTTTGTGAACTACATAACACCATACTGGGATTATGAATGATACTAAAATTTACTACAATGTACGTTATGTTCAGGAAAGTTTATAATGTGGGCAATAGTACTGACAGCTTTGCTGCAAAACAAACTCTTCTAGCAACAGAATATGAAACTCCTGCCAAGCCAATCTCTGCACACATTTCTTCTTCTGTCTCCCTTTCTTTGTCTCTCTTTCTTCCACACACAGAGTAATTTCAAAAACTGATTTGCACCTCAAATCTGGGGGACTTTCTTTCTGAATTGGTGTTCAGAGTGACAAATTTTCAATCAGGTCTTTAATTATGGAAGCAAGAATTTGAAGCATTAAAATTTGCTCTTCAAGAGGACTGGTTTTCAGAGTGTACTTATATTTAGAAGTTTGTAGAACTTGCAAAGGCTTATTTGTTTATAGTTTTAGTCTACATACTAACTTTATTAACTTTAAAGTTACATTCCTTAAAATGATTAGACAGTGTAGAAATTATATAGGACAAAGTAGGAAGGTATCCATGCCTTTGTCTTCTTAAAGTCCCAGAATACAGTGCATGCTTTCTTTATAATGATAAAATTTATTTACAGTGGCAGTAAAATAATTTTAGCACCAGATTTCAGAAAGAGAATGTGGTAAGCTTTCATATATTTGCATGACCTTTTTGTTCTAGTTTTTGTGTGTGTTAAGCCAAAATCTTAAAACATGAAATATGAAACTCAGTGATCAACAAATATAACTGCATTTTTTTTTCCTGGGAATAACAAACATAAAAATGGGTCAACTTTTGGGTCAGTTGCAAAGGAGAATTAATTTGGAATAGAATAAATCAAAATGATCTTGCTTAGCCGTAGTACATAATCAAATGATAAGGATTTAACTTAAAATTTCACCTAACATCCAACTTCTCTAACTAACCTTTTTGTCATAAATAAAAATATTTAATTTTGTGGTTTAAAGTTAGTTTTAACATTGGGAATAAAAGGCAAGGAAGAAAACAGTGCAAATATCTATGAGATATTGATAATAATAAGGTCATATACACAGAGACTCTTGTGCTGTCCCTGTAATCATGACAGTAAACCTCTGGTGGACTGTGAAGCCATTGGGCCAACATTGTATCTTTGGACTCCGTTTGCTTGCAACGTGCTTTAATATCTGGATAAATATGCATAATGCCTCCTCTTCATTTCCGTAGAAACTACAACAGATGTAAAGAACACAATGATACTATTTGATTAAGTAAATTCACAGCTACCAAGCTCTATTTTTCAACAGTCACCACAGTTAGATAATTCCTGTGGATAAGCTGATTGAGACACTCTTCATTTTGCAGTGTGACAATTGTGTATGGGCATCCAGATTGTGGCACATCTTTTGCATTGCTGTCGCCACTGCTGAAACACGCCATCATTGACTTCCTGTGCTCACATCCATTCATTGGTTTCCATAAAGAATCAGCAAACATTGATGAAAGCGTAATTTTTTCCACATGGAGGAATTCAGTGACACATCTTTGCTTCAGCTGTACTTCCATGTCAGACATTCGTTTATCAGGCTGTCCCTCTGCTGCCATCTGTCACACAGCAACAAAATGTAACAGAATATTGGCGAGAATGTTCAACCTCTTCTGCCATGCCACCAACATCTGCTTCTGATATCGTGAGCCAAAATAACAAAATAGAAGGCATTACTTTTGGAGCAACCCTCATATAAAATACACTACATGGGTACAGGGAAGAATATGCCCACTTGCTGATCTCTATTTTGATATTTTGGAAGGATCCATTTATTGAAGATTTTCTATCACTGAATGAGAGCATTATAGGGTTTTAGGCTTACATCACATCCTGGGTTGAGCTGCTATTACTGAACAGTGGGATACAGAAACGATGAATTGACATTAGTATGTAGGCCCACATGGTTACCATTACATGCTCAAAAGCTTTCTTTAAAGTGACTCATTCACTAGCTTCACTATTTCAGGGTCAAATTCTAAAAGAGGCCAAATTTTTCCAGAGTTTGAACACTTGCAGCTCCCATGAATTTACTGCTAAACATCAGTTATTTAAGTTGATGGAAGATGATTATAAAGGTTTGGCTAAAAAGTCTGCATTTCTTCTATGGAAATTTTGAGAAATTAATGTGAAGTTGTGTGATCTTTGGAATATTTGACTTCTTGTACCACAGTTTTCCTATACTTTCACAGAAGAATTGTATATTGCTTTTGATGGATGCATTTTTGAACAGGTTTATATCTTTCTTTGTAATAAGGTTTTCTACTTATTAATATTTGGGAAGGGAAAACTATAATTAAGTATTTATATCTGTAGAAATAGTTCTTTACTCCACTGTGGGCAAATGAGTAATTTGACTTCTTTCATAACCTTCTCTTTATGCCTTTTATAAATCTATGGTTACTTCTCTTAGTGAAGTTCGGAGTGTCCTGTTCCAGAAAAAAGATTAAATGTAAAAAGTAAACAAGTAAAACAGGTAAAGTTGCTCACAATGTGAAGGTGGTGACTGTAGGTATGAAAGAATTATCCATAAAAGAGTAACTGAGAGAGGATAGAAAGAGGGATCGCAGTGACAGGGTTATCCCATACCATCAATAGCATGGTGAAGAGGCATACATGATTGTTTACCATGATACTCATCATAAGTGAAAAGATCAAGTGGAGATTTAAATGACCAAAAGAAATTCTCCTCTACTGAATCCATAATTAAGTCAGGGAACTCAGTAGATTTTGTGAAGTCCAAAACTCTAACAAATCCATAAAGAAATGGTTGAATAAATTTTTCAAAGGAAGAAGCGTTGTCTTATGTATGCAGAATTACCTGGTGTCTTCTGCTTATGAAATTGCCTAACTATGACTCGCAAGACAGGCAAAAGATTCCAAGACTATCATCTTCTGTCCATTCCCTGGTCATGGGTGTTTTTTAATAAATCCAGGTGAGATCTGTTCTACGTAAAATTCCATTCTGATGCAGCACAGCAAATTTAATGTCCCTATATTCTCAAAGGTAGAACATTTTTGATAGAAAATTTCTATCAGAATATAGTACTTTATACTCAGTGCCCCACACAATGATCAGCAAAAGTGGTCCTCTAGATCCTCAGTGAATTCTTGATACAATAGAGATTTTCTGTAATATTTACTTTTTTTGCCCTATCTGATACTCTTTTTAACCTAGCACCGATCAATACTTCCAGAGACTGCATGATTAGAATGAATTTGTCTCCCAGCAGATATTATCTTCAAATCAGTGATTTTAGTAGTAATTCAGGATAAACATTCCATATATGGACATGTAAAGACAAATGTTTATCTTGAAGCAAGTGAAGGTTTAAACTGTTTGTCTTGAATACAAATCACAAGATAACATAAAGAGAGTTGAAACTAAAATATGCAACCAACCTTTAAAATTTTACTTGCACAAAAAAGCCTTGACATCATTAGCTCAGGGCTGTTCCTGTAAAAACACCAAACTTAACAGGTTTTCAGAAAACATTTGTTCTGCTGTGTATCTGATATGACATAGTATATCTCATTACAACCATGTGAGCTAGCTAAATAGGGCTGTAGCATATGTCAGAGTTCTGCTCCATCTCCATCTATATACTGTTCAGATTCTCAGTGACTAACCATTACCCTCAAACCACACAGTGACGAAAGACTCTTTCAGGAACTATTTCTGCCATGTGTGTTCTGAATGTAGCAAATCCCTTTTAGAAGAAAGAGGATTCAGGCACATGGTCATCCCACTTTGCCTTTCAGAGCCGTGGAAAGGTGTATTGTGCAGAATTGTTCAAGCATAACTTCTGACTAATGTAGAGAGCTAAAATTCCAGGTGCTAATTACCTGAAAAATATTTATGTCTCTCCAGTTTTTGTAATTATAAATTGATACCACCTAAATAGCCTTGGGGAAATTCCTCGTTTTATATCATCATAGATGATTGCAGTGTTTTCTCCCAGCCTTAACATCTGTTAGTCTCTGGCAGTTCTATCTCACTTCTTTTTTACTGGCAGTCAGTCTTCTGATTCCTTAGAGCAGCACTGGCACAAGGAAAAGAAAGCCATGTGGAATATTTTTGAACAGCAGAAGCCTATGGTGTGGAGTGGAAGCCACAGAATACAGTACTGGCGTTCTTCCTGATGTTGATGTTTCAGTTGGATGTGGATGTTTAATGCTGATGTGTACATTTCTTGGTGAACCATGATTGAACCCTTTCCAAAAAACTTCAACCCCACACCTTGCTCAATCCACTGTGAAAGAAAATATTTCTGGCTTTGAGATTTTGGGGTTAAGATTATGTGTTCTTGCATTTCAATAAGGAACCCAGGGTAGATTCAAACAGTCTCTAGATGCAAATAAGCAACAATTTTCAGGCACACCTAGATGCTTTCTGAGATAGAAGTCTTCCTGTGGGGTTTTCTTCTTGCTCAAGGTCAGACAAGTTTCACAGTACTCACACCATCTACAAGATTTACTATCAGTTATAAAAATAAGTGTGAAATATAGATTTACTCTTGATGCTTGGAAGTGAGCTGGATGCTGTAACTGGTCTATAAATAATAAAAGTAAATATCCATGCATGAATACTTTGAGACATAATGCATGTGCTAAACACTCAGTATATGTACCATCAAGTATTTAAGAAATACCTAACATGCTCTGAAATATATATTCTGCTTTTTGCCCTCACCCCATAAACTGAGAAAATATCTCCAGAGCCATGTGTCTGCACTCAGGACTTAGTCATGTGCTACCAAATCATCTGCATGAGGAAACACAAAGGCACCCATTGCACACGCCACCTGCTCTACGGATCTATAGCTGTGAACAATATCATTTGTGGCTGGTTTACTTTTACCTTCTTGTCCCTTCTCTTTTCTCCCATGCAGATTTGTGAGGAACTAACATGGACTCCTTCAGCTTGTATAACATGTGAGCCAGGAAAGTTGAGACAGTGTGGAAAAGGAAGCAGGAACAAACCACAGTGAGCAAAATTTGGCCAAGTTTAGTTTTCCGTGGATTAAAAAGGAAGCAGCCAAGCTAACCAAAGCTGTCAGTACAGTCCATGATGAGAAAGGGTGCACATGAAGGGAAAAGAACCTTCAAATGGCACATTTCTTCTGTTTTTCAGCACTAAAGTTTAGAGAAAAGCTCATACATAAGAATATTTCAGGAAAGAAGACATTTTGGAGACATGCTTATTTTGGAAGGATTCGGATGTCATTTTGGTTAGAAAATTACACAGCGATGAACTTGGTTTAATACAGAAACATTCAAATTACATTTTTTTTTCTTTTTCTGTGGACATCTCAAGTACACAACGGTTATTTCCTTGCGGTGTAAAAATTGTAATGTACATTTCTTGCCTTTGACTGATAAAAATGCTTTGAGCAAATACTTCAGCCCATTTCTGCATTGATTTGGTTTTAAGCATTGGGTTCGTAGTTCACACTGGATGAGAAATCTTGTGTTTTATTCAGCCACATGTAAAGAGAAATTTCAAGGAGAGATTTAAGCTAAGAAGCAATTCTTTGTAGAGTGACTACACTCTTCTGCACGTCTGCAGGGAAGTTCCTTGGCAACCAGATCAGAAAAGATCCCTGATAATATCTGGTCAAATATTCACAGATACCAGTGTTCTCCATATGGAATCATTTATTTTCTTGTGAGGGGACCATCACAGTTTGGAGCTATCAGCCTCCACTCCTGAGAAATAGAATTGCCACCCTTTTGTGCTGCTGATAGCACTGTTAACCCGAAGGAAGGAGGATCTCAGAGAAGATACTCTGTACAGATCTTCATTTATATTTTCTTCAAAGAATTAGAATCAAATTTTCCAGCGTTTCTTCAAGTGGTTCATTGTGTTTGACTTTTGTGACATCTAGGAAATCAAAAGTCCTATGAAGTCCATCTAAGTCAATTCGTCTCTATACTGTAAAGATGGACTGTTTCTTTCTGTCTTCTTGGACACATAAGGAGCTGTACAATTTTCTGTTTCTATAAGCCTGTCTGAAAAGCCATTTCAACACAGGAGGTGTCTGACAACACAAAAAATTGCAGTCAGTCTGAATACAGTTTTAATTCAATATATCTGGTAATCACAGGAGCAGATAGTTTTTAAATATGAGCGATAGTTCCAATGAGTTCTAAGCTCTGAGGCACCTATGCATGATGGTCTAGGTTAGTGCAGATATTGCTGGAGTTCTGTTGCCATTTCAGAGAGTAATTTTGTTTTGCTCAGTTTTTGTTTGCTTGTTTGTTTAAAATGAAGTTCGAGTATTTAAACCACTGATAAAACGTTAAATTTTCATGAACAGATGCACTAAATCATATAAAGGCTTTGGTTGGAAGGAAATTTTAAGATCATCTAGTTCCAACCCCTTGCCATGGGCAAGTTTCCACCCGCTAGGTCAGGCTGCTCAGGCCACATCCAACCTGGCCTGGAGCATAAACACAACTGATAGCATTTCTTGGTGTTAGGAAATCTTGTTCCTAAAGAGCACTATGGATACACTTTGTATCCATTTATGACTTCAGTGTCACTATATCCCCAGCTGATCATCTTAGGGGAAGAGCTGAGCACCTGTAATACAAAGAAACGAGAGCTACAGAAGTCCATTGCCTTTTAAGCCAATTCGTAGACCCTAGATGGTATGACATCATACCATTTGTCATCAAAGTCAGTTAAGTACGTAAGCATGGGTTTAAATTTAAGCTCTGAGTAGCTACAATATCTTAGATTCTCAAGGTAGTATAACATCTAACTCCTGTGGGAGGTAGGGCAGTTCAGTCTATGGGAAATTGCCATTGTTTGAAATATGACAATGACAGAGATAAGCACAGCCTCAGGGATCTCCTCTTGCCTTAATAGCTAGATAAGCTACTTACTGTCTAGGTCAGTAGATGAATGTCTCACATGCAGTATGTCACACCATCTGTGAGCTATGACCAGATAATGCTACTGCTTTTGCAAAGGCCTCAGAATCAGTCACACAAATGTCAGCAACTCCGGACAGCAGCGGCAAGATCACAACTGTGCACAGTAGTCCTGCCCCATAGATTGTAGCGGTTATTTAGCCCAAACCCATCAACAGAAAATATGGAGGGCATATGGGAAGAGACATGAGTAGATACAATTTTCTTTTGGTCCAGGGCATCACCAAGTCTCTTGTGCCCTTTGACAGTGGCAACATGAGCCAGTTTTGGAGACCTCATAATGGAGTTCCTAAACCCAAAATATTAAGAAAGCCTCAGCAGTCTGCAGTGTTATCTCAAAGAGTAGAAATAATCTTCCTTTGATGGTTTAGGCATAGAAGTAAAAAGTTCTGTGTGTATTTTATGTTGCTGAATATTTTGAGAAAGATTTGAGGTTACACCTAAAGGACAAATTTCTATTATGAGTTTGGCCTGAATGACTTTCCTTAGAATTAATAAATAAGAAACGAAAGAGGAACCTCTTTCTTCAAAATAAAAGTTATAAAATATATTTATGGTTGACCTTTTTTGTTGTTGTACTGTTTTTAATTTTGTTTATTGTTCTTTTGGTATTATTATTTTAATATTATATATATTAGATAACTACAAGGATTTAAACAAAATTGCTAGCTTTTATTCAATAAGATTTTAAATAAGAGATCTAGCAGTCAGTGCCAATTTAAACTCTTTCTTCCCAGTAAAGAGCAAACACAAGGAATGTTTAACTTTTCTGGTTTAAATTCTTTATTAAAAAGTAAAAGTTTAAATTGGCAGGAAAACTGCTGTTCAAGCTGCTAGTACACTAACATCAGAGAAATCTGAGTTTTAGCTCTTGGTATTCCGCCAGATAGTGTACTGTATATGACCATGATAAACACAGAAAAAAGAATGAGGTGAGATAAGTTTAATTTAGCCTTTGTTGCCCTCATGGATTTAATGTAAATAAATAAATATTTGCTAAGTAATCCTTAAGACAAGAACCAGTGGACTTTCAAAAATTTTTTATATTGTAGTAGGCAGCAAGTCCAAAAAATATGGTGGCGTATCACTGCAAAGTACAATCTTGTTTGGTGATATGATTGGCATTCACTTCTGAAGAAAAAGCCCTTGTAACTTAAAGGTCTGCTTACAAGTGATAGGCCTTTTTGCTCATGAGTAAAATAATTATGTAAAGTGTTACACCACTTAGCCCTCTTAAAAGTTATAGCATCGGGATCCTGATGTTGTAGCTTGGCATTTCAACTGTAAGAAGTGAGTTTTCACATTTAATATCTCAGCTACTTTGGATCTCATCCACTTAAAACTTGGCAGGCAGGTTTGTCTGCCCAGATGATTTTTTTAACAGTTTAAAGTTAGTTAAGATTTTTCTAGCTGTAAAGCAGCCAAGAATTAGTTTGGGGCTTGTTATACATGTATTTTTTTAACTGGCTGTGATTCTAAAATAATTCTGTGATAAATAAATAAATAAATAAAAGGACAATGTTCTATTTGTCTTTTTTTTTTTTTTTAAATTGCTGCTCTTTGGATTTTGAAGCAAAAAAAAAAAAAAAGTTTAAAACACTCAACAGACAAAAAAATGAAAATTAAATATTGGGACTACGGAAAAGTGAATTGTTAAGCAGACTGCACCAATCCCACTTTACTTAGGTAACAGGAGTGGTCAAAAGAAAATAGACTTTATAGAATTAAAAAAAAAAGAAAAAAAAAGGCATTCTTCTCTTGCACCACAGAGTGTCAGTCTTGCTTTTTGCTGTGCCTACATAGATGACATGTCTACGGGGAGAGACAACCACTCTCAAACTGGTATGGCCAGTGAACCACCATCAACCATCTAAATTTCTCATGAGTTACTGCACACTCTTATCATCGATCTTTTAAATAAAGAATTGTATGAAATGTTTGACTCTGAGGACCAAATATGTTGGCTCTATGGTCCAGCAATACACTGCAAACCAGAGAAGGGAGTCAGAGAACAGTTGCTCTGCATTTCAACATAGTTATACAAAAAATTGACTTTAATACTGACTAATTGCTGGAGTGGGTCAATCTGAAAGATTTTAGGCTATCATCAGTCTCAGGAGTGTCTGATACCTTGCCAGTAGAATTAAATAAAAAATATTAGTCTTTCACTTTGCTATTCAGCAGGTAAATCACACAGATTTAGAGCATGGGCATACTTAATAGACTGGATTAAGGACAGGATCCTAAACCAACTGAAGCCCTAGAGTACTTACAGTCAGAGTTGTGCGAATCTCTGATTCCCCGCTTCACTGTCTGAACTGAAAAAAAAAAAAGTATTACTTTGATCCCAAACCAAACCAATATGTTGCAGTGCCTTCTGCAGGTTTAAAAAATAAAAATAAAAATAAATCAGTCTATACCATAAATCTTTTAGTTTTGCTTAAAGAATTTTTAAAGCAAAAATATGTTTAAGTTTGAAACGTCATTTCAAAATGAACAAAACAAAACACAGCTATTAGAACATGCCTAAGGAAATCTTTGGATCCCCAGAAATTGTTTACTTTTTCTCTCCGGAAGTGAAAATCCAACATAATTTCACAAAGTCTTCTGATTAACTCATATTTAAATTATTTGATGATTAAAATAATCTTTAAAAAAATAAAACAGTTTAATTTCGCTTTCAAGAATTTTCACGCTTGTCCATGGATATCTCAGTTATGGTGAGGTACTACCAAAACCCATCTTTTTCATGAGTGCATTACTCTGCTAATTAATTGTTTCACATGTAGGACAATATTTTCCCCATACACAGGTTCATACACATGTATGTCTCTTTTCTTTCTCCTACTGTACTGCACTCTGAGGTGCTTATGTTAAAAAAAAAAACAAACAAACGATTCTTGACAAGATAAAAATGGGTCGAATGATCTGCCTGTCAGTCTGTCATCAAGGATTATATACAAAGAGTCATGTTTTTAGCAGTTATATGTATTTATATGCTTATATATATATATATACTTATCAGCAGACAGAGATAGTCTCCTGGGCTTGTCATCATGATGTTACCACGTTGCTACTGCAACTTTCCATATGTCCTTACACCCAGGCAGGACAGCATTGTTGTAATAGTATCAATGTCATCAGCTCTTTCCATGTGCATGGTGTCTAAGCAGCATGGCAGACCTCAGTGTTGTAGTCCCTCTTATATGCCTATCTTGGATTTAAAAACTTTCTATTAGGAAAAGAAGATCCCAACTGGAATGAGATTATAACACAATCATCCAGTTCAGAACATTATGCCATGATTGTAGCAGCATGCTAGAAACTCCCTCTGCTCCCGGGCTTAATGAAATCTGAACTTATTATATGGTTCAGCACAGTTTTTGGAAGGCAACCAATAAGTATGGGAGGTTTACAATTGAGACGAGGGGCTTGTTTGCCAGGATTTGACTCTCTTGAGGAAAGCAAACTGCAGGGCCAGATCTTTTCTTTTCATTGGATATAAAACAGCTATACTCGTAGCAGTATTTACTGGTGATGGCAGCCTGTGATAGAGCTATATCTTTCCAGCAGTACTTTAACCAGAGAATACTCAGTAACGATTGTATACCCACTCAACAGTGCTTTGCTGTTTATATAAAACTATTCAAGAAGGGGCACTTGACTGCAGTGGTGCATTAGAATGTGGAAATCTACCTATTAAGTAAAAATCACACACTGCACCTTTGTAGGTGTTACTGTATGTGAAATTTTAATGTGGAGATAACCTGAATGAAAAAAAAAAAAAAAGAAAGAAAAGCTGTATACCTGCACACAACTGCTTGTTCTATTTTTCAGGCTAACAGCTTAGCTGTAACATTTGCGCATTAGCTAAATAACATCTCAAGGGGAGCTGGGGATAGAACCTTGATGTCTCCTGATTGAACATGTGTGAGTTTGTGCTCTCAGAGGATGGTCCTTAAAAAACTCCCTGCTGGAAGCTATTGTGCATATTGTAAAAGGACTGTTGCTAAGTGCCAATTGAGCTAGTACTGTATACTTGCCATTTTAAAAGAAGATTTCATACCACTTGATTATGTTAAATAGAAATGTTTGAAATTTAAACTGAATTACATCAAAATGGCACAGTAGTTATATGTCTAAAGAGCTGCTGCTACTCTCTCTCATAACTAATGTCAATCCCCTCTGATAGATGGTTTTATATGAAACTGTGACATAGTATTTTACAGAAGTTTAGTGGACCTCGATATAAAAAGTCATAAATAAATACTACTGTAAAAAACAGGCCTGTTGTATTAGCAAGCAAGAATCCCTTAATATTTAAGTGCTGTCTTTAGTCAAAAAGAGACACAAATTTTCAAGTTCAGAACTTCATCTTCGGCATTTAGGTTGTAAAGGTTATAGGTGTTTTTTTGTGCAGATAATGATTGTTTATGGGAACTTGTTGAATTCCAATAGCACAATCTAGAGAATACATTTAGTAGAAATAATACAGAAGCTTCCTGAAGGCCAGCTTACCATGAGCAAAACGAAATAATAATATTAACAATAGATAGTCATCATGACAGTCCAACTGAAATGAGAAATCAGAGATTCTTATCAGGTAGATGGGAAAGGAGTGAATAAGCAATCTTGTACTGAAAATGTATTTAAAACTTGGAAAGAAGGTGGGCACGTACTCATCCAGCATTTTTATGATCAACAATTGGGGATGTGATGGAAAAATATAATAAATTACTATTAGAATTCTTCTTAGGATTTATATATTTGAGAGATATTTGAAAAGCAGATCAGGGAAGGAAACAAAGGAAACAATCTGATATGCTTGCATAATTTCAGTCCAGTTTCCAGAAGGTATCTTTGTGAGTAGTCATGATAAATTTTTGCTGTTGTTGTAAGTGCCACAGCACAGGTAAAATAAATACCCTTTTGTGAAACAATATACTTCAGTTCATACCAGACAAATAGGATGGGAAGTCTGAATTTTTCAAGAGTTTCATATCTCAGATGGTATTGAAATTTGAAAATGCAATTTTTCACTTAGGGAGTGTACTGAGAAATAAATCATTTAAACAGGTAAAATAACACCTAGGTGCACCAAATGTTTCTATTCTAGAGTATTATTTTATTTTACATCGATGAAATGCTTAGCTGAGCTCCCCACTCTTCTTCTGAGTTAAGTGTTGCCTTTGACTAGAGTCTAACATGTTCTGCTCACTTACAGAGTGAATAAAGATGTGCAATACGTTTCTGTGATGATAATGCTGGAGATGGTATTGTAGTGATGTTACAACAGCCTGAGTTGCAATAACTCTCTCTACTATTTCTGATATTTTATAGAAAAGCCTGTATATTATACATATATATATGATATGATATAATATAATATTATAGAGGTTACCACTGTAACTACCGTACACATGCATAAAGGACAAAACCCAAGGGAAAGTGCAAAATGATCCTCAGAGGAACTGGTTCCATTCTGGATTCCGTGAATTATACCTGTATCAAGGGCTGACATCTCAGGATCACACCAATGCCTATCTTTTTCTTCTTCAGTAGTTATTGTTTAACATAAGCATCTTGCCATACCAGTTCATTTTTATTTTCTATCCAATCAACAATGTTGCTGATTAAGTAAGTAATCAAACTTACTAATTCTTTTTTTTTTCTTCATTTTTTAAACTCCTTCAAAGCTTCATATTCTTCCGTTTCCCAAGAGCTCCCTTATAAAAGCCATCTTCTTAGTTAAGTACCAAGTTTGATTTGATTGATTTTAACCTGAACAAGAAAAAATTAGGCTTTCGCAATTTTCATACTCATTCTAGTATTAGGGGAAAAAAAAAAAAAAGGAGTGATTATTGTTATATTCATGCACAAGAAAAATAATCTGCAATGTATTTAGTAGTCATGTAACTGCACAGTTATGCATTTATGACCCCATCTACCACATATGAAATTATATATGCCCCCAAAAGTAGATCTCTTGACTAAAAAGGGTTTCATAATTTCAGCCAGATTTGCAATATGCTGTTTTTCATTACCACAGGCTCTTTTGTAGTCATATTAATGTTTACAGTGTAAACACAACATCTATTATAGTAAAGAAGTAAATATTATAAAAGTATGTGCTGAAGGATCACCACGTAATGGAGTGAACAAGTGCTGGAATCTAAGGAGTGTGTCGTACATGTGATGAACCTCCTATTACAACGTTAATTTGTTCACTGAAATATTTTAAAATGTGTAGATTTAAAATAATAAAGAAAATCTTTTTTTTTACATTTTGCTTTGAATTTTTATGCTGAATTTTATTGAAACATACTTTTTAAAATCAGTCATTTTAGTATCCATTTTTATCAAATTATAATCTTTTACCACTTAATAATAGAGGAGCAAAAGCTTTTTAAGCACATAACAACTGTGACAATTTGATGGAATTTAGTCTGAGTAATAATTTTATCAAATAATATATTTCTTTTTAAAAATACCATTTATTAAAACATTATCCACAATTCAGGCAGAATGGTAAAGCAAATGTCATTTTTAAACACACGACCCACCTTTGCTGAAAGCACAGCACAATCACAACATGTTATAGTAAGCGGTGGCATGCTTTTGGAACACAGGATGATTCTATCAATAGATTATTAAGCCTACAGATGAGAGCCCAGAATTTCTGAGCTAAACACTACTCATTCACTTCTACCTGTGTACCGATTTTAATGATTTTTTTTGTGCATTTAACTGAAGACAGAATATGATTCTCAGCACCTAGTGCATGAGGGCACGCTTCTCTGACACATACTAAAGCATTTGTGGGCTCCCCAAAGGAAAGGTTGCTCCCTTTGAAAGTCTTCAGTTCTCCTACCCGAGGAAAATGAAGTCCTGGGGACTTTGGCAGACACCAACATAAAAGCAATCTCAATGTGGATACTTTTAGGAAAGATCAAGTTATCAAGAGGTATCTCTAGCAATCACAGACCTTCAGGTGAAGATCCTTAAAGTGAAG
Organism: Meleagris gallopavo; assembly: GCF_905368555.1. Taxonomy (NCBI): domain Eukaryota; kingdom Metazoa; phylum Chordata; class Aves; order Galliformes; family Phasianidae; genus Meleagris; species Meleagris gallopavo. The sequence goes on from NC_139404.1 coordinate 25,161,238, forward strand.
TTGTTCTATAGAAATGAGACCTGGACAGAAGATGGAAGACATACCCAACCACAATAATCTGTGAATATAATAAGTAGCAAGCACTGGCAGTAAAGCCATTTAAGAAATGGAAACTGCCTTTCTGAGAGAACCAGAAGTGTTTCTTTTGCTTTGGCTCACTGACAATACTCCCAAAGAACCCTTTCTATTGAAACACCAGAATTATCTTTGCCAAGCATTAAGCTCGTGGTATGTCTTCTTTTGCAGCTATGTTAATCTCTACGGAACATTTTAAAATTTGTCCTAAAGATTAAGACATTTATCTGGAAGAGGAGAAGCTGTGTTTTCCATCTGCAGAAGTCTAGAAAATTGATTGCAGACTTGGTTATGCAGGTAAACATCTGTGCTGGTGGTGGTCAATGAAAGAATAGAGTATTATGTAGAGAAAGTGGAATATTTCCAAGTGCCTGAGTTCCAGCCCCTGTACCTACAGTCTGTTTGTAAGGAAATATCAGTGGGAGGCCAGTTGTGTGGCTCCAGATTCCTGTAGGCAGAGGCCAGAGCTGAAGCTCTGAATCTCTCTGGTTTCCTTTTCCTGTTACACATGTGAAAATTCCTGAAACAAAAGGAAAGCTTGGAGCACCATTAAATACCTTCTTATATTATTATTATTATTAATTTTGAAAGGGAAGTCTTAAATGGTAAGTTTGATTTGAGGCCGCTGAATGTTTTTCTTCACTTCTTCACTTCAGGAATCTGTTCTCACGAAGATTTTTGGAAAGATATTATTGTTCTGACAGTTTGGTCCCTCTTCCTTTGCCACACACAACCAACATGTCAATAAGTATTTTTGTCACAAAATATGATTATTCATGGCTGACCTTTCCCTCAACCAAAAACTAAACCAAACCAAAACATCAATTTTGAAGACTTTTCATCTTGGAATATGATCTTGGGAGTTGCAGAGAGTTGAGTTAACAGCTATTCAATGCCAGAAAACAAAGTTTCTGCTTCCGATCAACTATAAAGTTCTGATCTTTGTGTACTGCTAGCTCGAGAGCTTGCCAAATTTCAGCATAGGTAACTTTTATTCCTTAAAACGGTAGTAACCAGTCCATTAGATCAAATGTGTGGTTTTCTGATATGTTAGTAAGAAGGGAAAAGAAAATCTAATACACTGAACTGGAAGAGAGGCAAGGGAGGGAGAGAGTATGCTCCTTTCCTTCCAGCAGCAGTGTGCCAGCAGCTCAGTTAAGTTGCCACCAACATTTATTTTTAGAAATCTCAACTCTACCTTACCTCTATGTTTAAGAGGCCACTTTCAATTCTTGTGGGAATTCTGTGAACATAAAAAAAGAGTCTTACACTTCAGATGGAAGTCAGTCCTGAAAACCAAGACACTCACTCAGTGTCTGCTCTGGTTAGTGTATTGCCCACTGTAACAACTCCATTTCTTGCAAGGGTGAAATCAGGCCTTTTCATGTATAAATATTGCCTTGTCAGAAAGCCCTGGAAAATCATCTTTTTAAGCATTTGTTATTTAACCATCAGCAACTCTGCAGTTTAGCTAGTCATTGAGGGATATATATAGGTGTGAAATGTTTCCTGTCTTTAACTATCATTAACAATAAAATATAGGGGGAACTTTCAAGAGGCAAATCCCTTATTCAGATAAACACTTATTTTCCATTAAGATAAAAACTTTGTTTAGCTTGGTTTCCTAATTTCCTTTTTACGAAGTTTGTATAAGACTTTTGTATTCTGTGACTTACCTGACCTGCTTGTAACATAATAGGATTACCAGGTTAACTTGAAGAATTCCAGATTTTCTAAGACTTTCAGATGGAATCCTGTATTTTGCTTATCTCTAAAGCATGGGGTCCGCAATGGCATTATCCTGAATGTTTTTACTACCATAATTTTATTGTGGATGACTTTGATATTTCTCAAATATTCCATAAAATATTGTTTTCTATTTATAATTTACTTAGTTCATTTCCTGCATGTAACACTGTAGGCAGAATTTAGTTCTTGCTGCGGTCTGTATGAATATTCATAAGTGACAAGTACTCTGAGTTCTAAAATATCAAATCCAGAGTTTATGCAGTTCTTAGATGAAATATTCTATCTGTTGCACTGTGGGACTAAAATGTCCTTATTTCAGTGCAATAACAGAAGAAGAACATAAGATTACAATAAATTTTAACAAGGAGATAACTTTGCATTATTTTTCATTCTTCTTTCAACCTCCATCATGAGAATGGAGTCATGCTGTGACATTCTTTTCTGGGTATTGGAACATGAGAATTATACACTTGACTTTGAATGTCTCAAGTTTTGTAACATATAATAGTTGAGCTCTACTTCTTTCACCCTGGTATTTTGCATTTTGATAGGCAAGTGCCACTTCACCGCTAAGGCCCTTCTGCTGACCTCTAACACAGCAGGTAGTTTTAGCAGTGCAATTATCAGGATGGGCTGTGGTGTCCTGGAGGAAGTCAGCATGTGCACGTGTATAAACCTAGATATCAAGGATGTAAAAGGCAGAGGAACATGTCAGGAAAGTGAAGTCATTTGATCATGGCAAACCAGTCAGGACAAAGTCAGAGTGATAGTTATGCTGGAAATTCTCGCTTATCCTCCTTTGTACATTTGAGTGAAAACATAAGAGAGTGCAGATTAATGTGTCTCCATTTCACTTTCTCTAGAACTACTACAGTTTCCAACTTGGAAAGTTCTGCCTGTGAACTGAGTAACAGGAAATGGATGTACAGGAATCCAATATACCCATTTTATATATATGGTTTACAAGCTTGATCTCTGTTTTCTGGTTTCACCAGTCCTTACACAGTTTTCAAATGTGAGTGACTAAAGACATAAATGTGAATATATACCAACTTTAACTTATAGAACTACCTTACATGAGAAAGAAATCTTGGATTTAGCCTTAAACATCAAGAGAACATCAATAATACAAGACTGTGTGCTGTTACTATAAGATGTTCAGCAAAGACTAATGTACACAACCCTAAGCAGAATTAGAAGAGAGCCTACCCATGAAAGATAAACAGGCATAAATGTGCCACCTATTGCAGCTTTTGCTGTTGCCCTTGTAGTTACTATTACTGGTGCTGAGGAACTCTTCACACTTTTGCTTGAAGTGAAAATGTTTTCATGGACAGAAGTATTTGTGCTATGTGTTACTTTTGCCCTTACAAACACAATTAAAGAGGTTTGGAGGGTTTTTCTTTTCTTTAATGAGTAGCACCCTTGAAAAGTGCACTTGATACACCCTCTTTGCTCTTTCTTTCCTTATCTTCATTGTTTCTCTTTCCTTCACGTGGTGACTGTTGTAACAAAATTTGCCTCAACAGGCTCCAGCCCCCTTTCCATCTTCTTCCCATTCTCCCTCCAAACAAAACAAAACAAAACAAAGCTCTGTTCATTATTTTTTCTACCCAAGACAAGTTCAATATCCTACAGGAGGACAGTGAATGCTGATTTTGCTGCTTCAATATTATTTTTCACCATTTCTGTGTTTATTTTTCCAAATGTGCTAAGAGACCTCCCAATGAGATCCTTTCTTCCCTCTCCACAGTCGTCCCTTTAAGAATCTGAATGTTGTTAATATCTCTTGGGTAAAATCCAACTGATGTGTCCACATCAAGTCAAGTTGAATTTACTCCATGCCCTGCAGCTGTTCCATTGTCTCCTTATTACAGCACAAGTTTCTGTTTATTTTATTTATTTATCATTCCTAAGTACCAGGCTTTCTGGCAAAATGTTGCCAGCTGGAAGTTACATGGAAAATGTTTAGCACAGCTTTAACACATGCTCCTGAGTATGTGTACATGTATTTCATTCTTAGCAAATCATCATTTAGGGAGTATGGGGAAATAGGCTGTGAAAAGCGATCAGCTTGTCCTGAGCTACAGTGCTATTTAATAAAATCTCTAGCAAATTCAAATAGCAGAAACTCATCCAAGTCATTAGTGCCTGCATTTGCTCCTCCCTGAACTATCAATAGCGAAACTGTCTGTTAGGCAACTATGTCAGTGAAAAATGAAGAAAAATAAATAGGAAAAAAATGAATAGGTATTTCTGATGAATAATTGTCATTCCTGACTGTGCTAAACCACATTTCTAATCTCTTTATTTTGTGCATTTATAGCACTTACTTATCTCAGTTAAATAAAAATGAAATGCTAGAAATAAAGTTTCTGCCTCTAGGAGCTTATGTAGAGGTCTTTTGATTTTGATTTTCAGTATGTTTTCCCTCACTTAGAATTAAATGATCAACTTCTCTGTTGACAGGATATGAAGTATAGAAATAAGGAAGACCTCTATTCATGTTTGCATGAAATTCCACCCATCATTTCTTGGAATAAGAATTCTGATTTCAGTGTCTGCTGCTATCTCCCTGTGACAATCCAAAATCCAACACAGATTTCTCCTGGCACACTGACCATACACTAACAGTATGTCTGCTTTTGTGGGAAAATCATCCCTCTTATTTTTTTTCCTGAATTCCCATCAGTGAATCATAAAAAGCACACACAAGAAACACACACTTTGCTACTGACTTGTAGAGACTTTTATTTCACGCATCCATCAGTGAGACGCAAAAAAAAAAAAAAAAAAAAAAAAAGGGAAAAATATGAAAATATGAATAGGGCAAATGTCAGGTTTCTTTCACCAGGAATTTCCAATTAATTCTCCTTGATTTTACTGGATTTCCATCTGAAATGTACTGATATGTGAAAATACAGTGTGAACCATGAGTTGTTTCTATTTTTGCTTCTTTAGTGAGAAGAATAATTTCTAAGGCATCTCCCAGCAGCAACATTATCCACCGGAATTCATTTGGTTTGGGACACAGTTGATTTTTTTTTGTGACACACTAGATCCTCACTGCTTGTTACAAATCTGAATTAAAAATGAAGCATACATTGTGATATTCATCTATGTATTTGACTTTAAAATCTACTTAAGTCTAAACGGTGGTGTGAGTCCAAAGAATTGAAATATATGTAATATAAATACTTCTGAAGCAACTTTAAAATATGCAGGATGCTCTACTTCCAACAAATTTACATTTACAATTAATGTTCTTCCTATTCTCTCTCTTGCAGGCACTGCTCCTGACTTTAACAAGCGTAAGGAAGATTATATTTGTCTAAGAGCATCGTGGAACAAAACCATTTGAATTTAAGAAGAAAACAAAAACATGGAGGGCTTCAGGTGCAAGTCAAAGGTGACCCCTTTCCTGAAATCAGTTTCTGTAAATTAGTTACATGTTGGTAAACATATGGGGAATATTCAAGGGAGATTAAATGGATCTATGAAAGAATTTATGTCCATATGTATGACTAATCAACCTAATAATTGTTTTACGTGTCAACTTTGAGTTTGGACTCCTGAGTCCAAGCCATCAGACAGAGTAATTTTGTGACATTTAAACCTCAGAATGTTATATAGGTTGAAAATGATATTAAGTTCTGACAAGAGGCTCACACTGAAGAAAATAGTAAAGATTTCAAATACGGGCATCTTCGGTCTCCAAAGATCCCTGGCTTTCTCTTTTAGAAGAGGTAGATAATGTGCCAGAGTTCCTCATCCTGAACTACCTCTTCTCAAGAGTAAACTCCTTAGTGGTTTTTATGTTAGGAGCTGGAATCGCAACCATCATCACAATCTTATTTTATGTGATGAAGAACTGAATTTAGAAGAGTGCTCATTTCTGCCTTTGCTTTCCAGGTACGTGAGACAGATTGTATATGTATATGAACTACCAAGTATGCATCTTTGAAGTCAAACAGGGAAGACAACTGTGTTAGCTACACCTCAAGATACTTCTCTTTCCCAGCTCATCAGAAAAGCAAAACCAAGGTTACATACTAAGTGTGTCACAGGGAGACTTTATGAGCAGATCCTTAAGTTTCTGTATCATTTCCAAGAACTAACAGCAAGGGCTGGTAGCCATGCAACACTTGGAAAATTTTTACATGGATGATACCAAGGCAGAAATTTTCCTTCAGAACTAAGAATGACCTCAAGAATGCGGTCAGTAGCCACAGTGGCCAATTTGGATTGAGTCAACAGCAAACTGCAATGAAAGTATATTGTGAAAACAAAATTCTCAGGAAGCAAATTTCCTGTATGACAACATTTTCTTTCTGCAATAACAAGCTGGGCAGGTCGATACATCAATAGCAGTTTATAACAAGAATAATAAATCTGGTACATAGAATATTAAAAAAAAACACATGGCATTTCAGTGAAGTGGTGAATAAACCTGTAATCCACAAAGTGTCATTCTCTTAATGCCTGATCCTGGGTGGGGCCAATAGCAGTCGCTGCCAATTAACATTACAGAGAGCTGTATGTGCTGCGGACCTCCCAGATGGCTGCCAGCCCCACGGAGAATGAGGCAGAGGTCCCAACCAGTGCAACACTCTTAAGAGCTGTAAGAAGAAAGTTTTAAGAGGGAAGTTCATGTTCAAGGTGAGACGCGTGTCTTCTGAATCGAGTCAGTGAATACTACTTAATTACAAAGAGCTGCAGAGCCAGCCAACGTAACCAATACTGCTTGGAATAACCTTCTTTAACCCACTCCCAACTTTATTAACTACATGCCTATTAGTGATAACGGGACTTTTTTTTACAATTATATTTTTAATTCCCTAGAAATTCGCTTGTTAAAGGAATAAAATCATGCATTTTGATCTGCATTTGAACATTTTATGGAAGTTACCTTTTATAAAATCTACCTTTCATGCCCTTGCAAGAATAAATCAAATTTTTTTTGTGTTTTTTTTTTTTCTAATTGAGCTTTAAAAACATTTTAATTGCCTTCAAATTATCTGTATTCTGATGCTACAAGGAGATAGAAGACATTTAATGTCTCATATGGTGTAAATCAAGTACTTAAAAAATTCACATAAAAGACAAAACAGTCAAATAACTGAGCCTTCATTATGCAGTACTGTAGTTGCATATTCACGTAACATAAACATTTACAGTAACTGGGTTATTCTCAGATGAAAATCAAGTCTATTTCAATTCAGACAATTTCTCTGCATTAGGAGAATGAATAAATTAAAATTGCGCTTCAGCAATTTGCTCTTCCCAGGCAGCTATCCTGCAAGCTCCACAGAGGATGTCAAAACCTGCTGATATCTAGCAGAGTCAACTCCAAGTTTGTGTATCCTGGTCCACTCTACCTTTCCATCAGGCAGTACATGTGGAAATGGAAAAGTAGCTCTCTAATTAATCAAAGTCAGATCTGCCTGAACGCCTGGAGTTGCTGCTGATCCTTGTCCCAGCTTCTACCATGTTCTCTCTCTATGTTTTTTACCTTGAAAACTTCTGCTCTGAGCTGGGAATGCCTGAAGGGCTTGCACGGTAAGTCAATGTGAAATTATCTCAGCAGGAAGAAGTTGCTTTTCAGCTTAAATGATTTAAGGCAGCAATTTTTCACACTCTCAAACTCTGACAAACGCACAGATTGCCTCTCATGTTTGACTTCAAAATATTCAAAGAAAAGCTATTTTTATTAAAAACACTCTAGAGAAAATTGTATGTCACTTGTTCTCTGATATAACTTCATTTCTCCTGACAGTGACAATTTTCACCTCAGTACAATTTCTTTATTTTTTCCAAAGCTAATTCTGCTTAATATTAGTATTTATACAAACTCATATCAACTTGTCTCTGTGAAATGTTCAAGGGTGTCAGGTAAATGTTGCTCACTGTCAGTCATCTTCTTTGGTGCTCAAAATGATCAATAGATTAAAAACTGTAGCTACTTACTCACGATATTATTGTTTTATTTGTAAGAAAGAACTTAACAAACGTTAGATTGTTTCACTTGACAAAAGTGTGTCTGAAGACTATGAGGACTTGAAAACTTGAAGGCAAAGTCTGCTGCGGAAGATTTTTAAAAGTTTATAGGGATAAGACCATTAGTTCTCTGTCTTTAAGTAAAACAGGTAAAACAGTGGATGTTTTGTCTTACACTGCTTACTTGTTAAGAAGATTACTCGAGATGTCATATTGCACTGAAACGCCACGTTTGCTTTATTATGAATGCTGCAGTGCAGAAACGTCACATTATAATCACTTCAAACAAGAAATATATTCTGCATATTTTCATACGTGTTTATAATTCCACTAAACCTCAGCAGAATCAAACCCAGTAGGGACGCAAATGACAGAAGGTTTAATGTTCCAAAGACTGCTGAAATCCAGGAATGCTGATATATGGCAGAATTGTTAATATGTATAAGGTTACTTGTGGCCTGCGACCTCCAAGCATATCTTCTGGCCTTATCACTTTTCCAGGAGAAAAAGTAACCACTGACATGTGCATCTCCACAAATATTTCTAAGGGAATTTGCGCAGTGAAATTTCATAAAATGCCGTACTACAGAAAGAAATGATTTATGGGTGCAATATGCCCATTTGTAGCACTTGTGTACTGACCAGGCAGGGTAGACTTTGCTTTCCCATGCTCGCAACCCTATTACAAATGCATCTCATAGGCTCGGACAGAAGTCAGCTTCTAAACTAAACTGCATCTATTTTAATTTCACTGATGTGTATGTCATAGCAATTAAGGGAGGATTTACATTGCAGCTTTCTATTGTACACACTGCTAGGTCAAACGTAGTACATCAAACATGGAAGTACATTTCATAAATTCCAGTGTTACAACAATACCATACATAGCCATTGCACAGCCTCGAAGGCAGCATGGATGTAGCAGCCCGGGTTTGGATCCTGTGAGCTCTGTCAGTGCTGCTCCTGCAGCAACAGCAGCAGAGGTCAGCATCTCGGCTGTTTGACTCGTATGATTTTAAACTTGAAAAAGTTGTCATGGCAAACATGACAAATCTCTGCAGCAATTTAAAATAAAGCACATATGCAGGTCAAACCATTCCCAGACTAATTAAAATAGAGCTGTTGTTATGAGAAATGTCTTATTTCGGAAAGTAACGTAAACAAAATTTAGATATTAACTACCACCAATTTTATAGCTAGAATACACTATTTTAGGACATAAATAAGATCTGGAATGATGGAAGTGAGCAAGAACCCTGTTTTGAGAACACAGCATTTAATATCCATCAATGCTCAATTCTTTCCTATTTCTCTGAAAAAAAATTGAGTGTATTTGTACAGCTCTCAAGTAAAAGCTACAAACAATAATGAGAGGAGCAAATGATACATTTCTGGAATGACCATTTAAACTTTGATAACAATGAGCTAATAAGCAATCACGGAACATGCTTTCCTACAAATACTAAAAACTTTATTTCTTTTTCCCTTGAAAAAGTGTTAAGAAGTAATATTAAGCACTCATTTAAAAAACGCGTGCCAACAAAATCATATTTAAATGAAAGAAATTCCTTGCATTAGAAATTAAGCTTTAATGATAAGAGAGAAAAACAAACATTTTTTATTATGTCATTATTATGTTATTCATTAGAGAATTATTTCATCTTACACAGAATTGTAAATGTTGTCAATTAGACTGTCTGTATTAAAAGACACTCTCATCTGAATTACATAATTCACCATTTCCTTATTAATGAAAAGCTTAGATGACTGCATGCACTATGCAGAAGTTCAAGCCTTGCATCTACAATCCCTTTATACACACCGTATGTATTTTATTATGTTATTGTATATTTATCTGAATAACGTGTAGCAATTCCCTTTAGTTTCAGACAGAGTACTGCTAGCAATTACATCTATTTCATTTCATAGAGACTCATCCCCCTCTCTGTCTCTTCCTGTCTCTCATTATGCTTTTATACGTTGTATTGTCTTATGCGACCGCTTAAAATCATGCAGACTTACAAAGCTCTCCATTTACAAATGGAAGCTGAAGTAGAAAACTTTTGACTTCTTACATCTTTGATATTTAAATTGCATTTTCATGTGTATAAAAACTGTTCAATAACACCATTTTAAGTAATCCTTTAGTTCAACCTTTGTCTTTCTAGTCTAAACATTTTTGTATTTCTCCGAAGTTTATCTGGACTTTTTCAATATGATGTACGTCAAGGAATCAGCCTAAGTGATAAAAGCAGGAAGAGAAAGTCTGCATCAGTGAGTATTTATATTGGCAAGAGCTGATGATTTTATAAAAGAAAAACAAACACAGGGGCTGTTCGTTTCTGAAATGAAATCAGCTTCACTTCATTTCTCTCAGGAAAACATCATCGCTTGAAATTACATAAATCAGTATTGATATCTCTAAGCTTCAAACTAGAAGAGACAAATGCACTCCGCACTACAGTAATTCAGTGGCTCTGAGTCAAGTTTACTGTTGTCTCGTTTCTACTAATCATCGTAAAAATTCCCTGTGAAATAATTATCCCTAAAACAATCAAGACAGTATATCTCTATAAAGGAGAGGATCGATTTAACAACAAACTCTAGATTTATCTGTATTGATTAGAGGGCATTCCGTGTAATTTTAGTGAATTATGTTTGGCTTTCATTTCCCAGTAGAAATTTTTCTTGTGATGATCAAAAGGTAAATTATAAACTACCACATAGCCTTTTGTGTGCTACCGACATAATATCTAACTATTACTTTTCAAAGAAACATTGATGTAAGAACGGACAAAATATTGGATTTTTTTACTCATGATATCTTACTATAAAAATCATATGACTGAGTTTATAGCACTTACCTAAGAGCCTGATGTCATCTTCTCAATTCATTAATGCAGAAATCAGGACTGCACTAAAGAGTCTGTGCTAAAGGAACAAATCCAAGATCATCTTATGAGAATAGAATTAGAAAGATTAAGAAAGTAATATGATTTTTCTTCTTAAATAGGAGTAATTTCAAAGGAGCTGTTAACGCTTTCGTGTCTGAAACTTTCTTACTAGCAAGAGGGAGAACTGAAGGAATGAGATTCAAAGACAATTCAGAGCAGCTGTAAGTCTGACAACACTGCTGATACAGTTTAATTGAGGACTAATTGGAACTAAGAGGGCTAGTTATTTTGTCAACTGCACGTATATTAGTTCCAGTCATTTTTAATCCGATGTAACGGTGATAAAGAGTCTAACTTACTTTGTTTAGTTAATAACATTAGGCCAGAAAGAATCACCTAGTCATTTCATGTTACTCGATACTCTGCTAATATAAACAATGTCTAATTACACTGACGACATACTTCCATGAAATGACCAATTAGAACATTTACTCATTCTAAATGTTCACTATTAGACACATTTCCACAGGCTTTCTGGTATTAATAAATTCAATATCAGCTAGTAGGAAGCGTAAGGACAGAATATGTGGGGGAAAAGTTCCTTTTAAATAGCACAAAGAATATTTCAATACACAGATACAGTATATTAGGGGCTGTTACCTTCCATAAAGGTACCTCACCCCCACCAAATTTTTCAAATGAAAAGGAACTTATTCTCTAGGAGCATGAAATTTTGCACATCTGTATACTTTTCTTGCTGAATCAAGAAGCTGATACCACATCTTCAAGATGCAGGATAAAGGAGGCATGTGTTAACATTTTAATATTTAGACCCACAAACTTACAGCAATTTGTATTCAATTTCAAAAATGATGTATTGGCTGTGATCTGCAGTCGGTATGAATAATACCGTCTCTTATTTATTTTATTTACTTTACTGATGTGTCAATAACTTCCTCCGGAAAATATCAGTCGAACATGTAACGACATCTTACAGAATGATGCAATCTGATAACAAATCAAAACAGAAAAAATATAATGAGAACAATCTCATCCTAATCTGAAGAAAAAATGCTGATTCTGTAAAAACTGCTATTTTAATGATTGAATGGATATCCCTTATGTAATCACGCTGAAATTTTTGCCAATTATGATAAAGTAAATAACAGAGCATCGGTATGTGCATTACCAAATCAAGCTAGCATAAAGTATTAGAGATACTGGAAAAAAATGAGACAGTTTTCTGTGCAACTTAGATAAGAGAAATGCATTTAAAAGGGCTGCAATAAATGCATGCAGTACATCAAAATAAAATTTAAAAAAATGAAAAACGATGTGAAATCATCGATATTAATAGTTACTACACAGACACTGAAAATACTTGACTGCTACACTTGTCTACATGAGGTAAGATCTCCATCCTTCTCCCACTTAAATGAGTACAAATGTAGGCACTTAATTGAGTGGGTTAGGGTCAGGTGTTTTTCCTGCTCCTGCTAGCTGATGTCCTAAACATTACCATTCTACTTACATGAAAGCTTTTCTTGGAATAAAAGGCCACACAACGACCTATAGATCTGACCACTAGGAATTCCGTGAGAGAAATAAAATGTAACTTAAAAGCTACAGCATGTGAATAATTACCGTTTGCTAAAAGTAAGATTAAAAAATGTTCTTTTAAGTCAATTGGTATTTTCTAAATGTGCACTACATGGACTTATGGAGGATATTTAAAAATAAAATATATGATAAACTTTGTCTTATTGTATTTAGATTAATAAAAGGGAGTAATTAAAAGACTCTTACATTTTCTTCTAAGAGCTAGAAATTATTAAACTGTACAGAAAAGGATCCGGGCTTTTATTTAAAAAATCAATCTTTGAGCTGAATTGCAATAAATCAATAACAATGTTATTGTTCAATAGGTAATAATTGTCTTCATATAAACTGAAAATGTTGTTTGGGATGATTAATATACAATGCTGCATTATGCATTTGGGAGTGTCGATGCATAATTTTTAGTTCTAATGTTATTATGTAATTGAGAGAACATGTTCATTTGCCCTAATAACTACTAAGATGCACTTAATAAAATGAAATGTAATAATACTTGTAATTTAATCTATTCATTGAAGTAATTTTAAAAGTCTACCATTCTCTTTAATGTGGATAACATTCATAATTTATAAAGTGTTGTGATGCAAAATTGACAATGCCATTGTTTTTTACACTTTGAGATGATTCTGCAGCCTTCATTATCTGCATACCAACCTCAGGATTATCAAGGGCAAACAAAAGATAATTAACACCAGAAACAGGCAAATGCAGGAGCTACTGAGTGAGGTTTCTTGTTTAATGCAGAACCTTTGAAAACTGGGAAATTGAATAAATACTTAAAACCTTTTTTTTTTTCCACACTGCAGAAAATGATTTTAGTATGTTTTCTCCTCTCCATTGCAAATGCCAGATTTTTTTTTTTTGCTATAAAACTATGTTGACACATTCAGTAAATTATCATGGTAAGTATTATTTCAATACCAACTGTTAATCCTCTGCAGTGGATTTTTTTCTGGAAAAGCAGACAGGGTACTATGGTATAGATATTCAGAATCTATAGTTTCACTTGCCCACAACATGCATATCAATAAGTTACCAACTCTCCATGCCTGATTGAACAGTTCTCTAAGATAGGGGCAAAAACATCTCCTGCACTGATGTTTTTAATGATCAAGGTGCATTTTTATATGCTAAAACCTTATAGAAAATGAAATGCGTGACCATCTATGGCACTTTTATACTCACATCAGAGTAATAAAGGCTTACTAAATGTTGATATAGGCTCAGGACAATGTATTTCAAACAGTGAGAATTCTAGAAACTTACTTTCTGTAGTTGTTCAAGGTATCTTGACAATGATCCTGCACTGCACTCTAGAAGGTATGCTATACAACTAATCATTTCAGAAATTAATCAGTGGAGATTCTTAACAAAGAGAATCGTTTGAATGCAAGGCAAAGCATTGTATCATTAGACTCTTATCTGTGAATGAACATCCTTCTACAAATGGTCCAGGCAAAGTCATTTTACGAATGGAAATATAGGACAGTGACATTCAGAGTTTCACACAATTTGCAGATGTTGATGACAGTCCGACTCCCCGCCCCTTACTTACATAAGAAATTCTTATTACAAGGGAATGTGATTATTAGCCTATGAGCCGTCCATGAAAGATTCAGCCATTTGTGTTTAAATGGCATGATATATTACCATATATTACCACTTTTTACACTTTTGAACTGAAAATACCTGATAAGTAACTGATCTTTAAATTATATGCAAACAGAGGAGCTTGCTTTCAGTCCACTGCAGCAGGCTGACAGTGCAGCGTGGGGATGGGTGTAACATATTAAGATTCCAGCAGCATAACAACTCAGTAAGACTTGTTCTCTTCCAAGATACGGTGCCAGCAATACCTATGGCAGGGCCTATGCTTTCAGGGTCAGCCCTCATTTCTGCTGCTCGAATGGAGAAGAACTGTTCTCCCCTGTTCCCGATGCACACTGCACAGTGAAAGGCGTGAGGAGGTGAATGTGACAGCTCTGCTCTGCCTGTCAGATGACACCAGTATTGTGGACAGGCTAAGGCCCAGTTCTCTCTCCAAGTACTTAGTTCAGGTCTTAAGACAGTCAAGTCAGAGTATAAAAGTGCTTAGGCACTTAGGCACTTAGTCACACAGGCACCTAATTAAGCTATCATTCTTTGCATCTTTACTATTGGACACTATCTGAATAATTCCGAAGCATGAGGCTCCAGACTCTTTCCGCTCTCTGTTGGGATGCGTGGGAATTTGGAACAACTTAAGAATCAAGATGTTAAAACTCCTTAGTTTTACAAGTGCTTCTATTTTCTTTCTTATTAAAATTAATATTTTTACGAGTTTGGCTTCAGTTCTACAAATATTTATATGAAAGCCTAACATAGGTTCTGTAAAAAGAAGTATACCATGATTGGACAAGATAGCATTTTCCTTTGATGTCACAAAGAATAGCAGCTTCTTTGTGTCATTTCACTTATTCAAAGCACACCCCCACTTCACTGAACTGTTCTTCTGTTCAGCTCTCCTTCCCCTGCAGGAAAACAAGGCATACTATCTACTGTCTTGAAATACTTCTAATGATGAAACCTTTTCATTTACACATGGGAAAACACAAAGTTGCAGCCTGACCATCAGGGATACACTGTGCCCAACAATGTCAGCAAACAGCTGAAGCTTCCCAAACAGCCACCACCTCCCATCCATCCACATCCACCCACCTACCGAAAGAAAAGACACAACTCCTGTTGTAGACAGTTCACAAATTGAGTAGAGCTTCTCCATTACAGAGACACTTTGCTTTCATGCCTTATCCTTTTAACAGCTAATAATGGTGATAATGACAACAAGAATACAATTAATTTCCTAATCTTTGCATGTATTATGAAACTTTTTCAAAGGTTGTCCCTAGAGCTCCCTTGCACAATTTTGTGAACACCTTTTAAGCGTCTGTGGTGTTCATGGTTTTATTTTAAGAGCTTACTGTGGACTGGGATTTTCAGAGATTTGTAGTAAATAAGGAGGAATACTGAGGTTAGCAGTCACAGAGAGCTAAAATAGCACACACTCTTATTTATGTATTTTTTATACTTTTCACCGTGTTTAACATTACATCAGTGCTATACAGTCATGTTTTCTACATATTTATTTTATCAGAAAATATATTTTGGAAAATGTATGCGATTCTTTCTGGAATGACACAACAGTTAAAAGATGCAGCAATTCAATCTGTGTGCACAATTCCCACCTGTGACAATGGGAATTTTGTGATGAACTGAGAACAGCCAGTTATACAATAAAATGCAGATATTTAAAGGTATGCACATGTATGTGCATGTGCATGAGCCAGAGTTTAAGTTTGTTTGTCAGAATTTGGAAACCTAACAGATGAGATTACTTCCACTATTCTGTTTTTTCTGATATCTGTTATGAGAAAATCCAAGACTGTCCTTTCAGTTACTGAGTTCTTATCACTTAATGTAACCTAGCAATCTGATGAACTGCTTTAGCTGTGTAGAGGCTCATATGTTATGATCTATGTTATAATTTGAAGTGGATTACAGTATTCATTCTTGCAATATATACATATTAAAATCTTTATGATACACCCCCATGTGGAACCATCTTACTGTAATATAGGGGCCACACAGCAAACTGGCCAGTTCCAAAGATGTACACTCCACAAAGACAAAGATCTCAAAATAACAGAGATTCATCAGAGTAGAATTTTCTATTACTAGACAGGACAACTGCAGACAGCTCTTTTTCAGTCTGTACATGAGGCAAAAATAGCTTCATTTAGGCCTAAAACTGCAGTAAATTACCTGAAACTCTTGAAAGAAGGCAGAGAAAGGTAGAGAGGATTGGCAATAAGCCCCCCAACATTCAAATGAACAGGTTAACAAATACAACATATAAATGAGTTGAAGTGTATGAAAAGGGTTATGCATATGTTGCACAGGATACGGGCTGATTTTTCTCCCTGAAAATACATGCACAGCAGACATATGCATCCACAAATTTGTTGCCTGAGAGTGAAGTAATAGTAGATGACAACGCTTGCAGAAAAAGTGCTCCCTTCATAGATTATTAGAAGTCATTTGAAGCTCCAGCTTCAATCCAAGGAAAAATTCTATATTTCAAGGTAGGTTACACATGACAAGGAAGCACTGTTTCCCAGTATTTCAGTACCTCAGATGTCCAGTTTGACACAGTGAACACGTCTGGAGGTATTGTGCCTCAATACCCTATGAATGCCATGAGTTCTTTCCTTGGCAGATACTTGCTACGTGCCATGTTGTGGCTGATTCATATCTCCTTCAGATTCCACTTTCTTTCTTCAGCTTAGAGATCACTCCTAGAACACATTTAAAGTATGGGGACAGCTCTGATACGTTGTCTCTCTTGTGCTGAAATTAAGGACTTTTGGGGAGCAGAAGAAATATGTTTTTCCTTTGATTTCCCTGGATGAAGTTATGCTTCTGATTCTTCAGTGGTAGAACTTAATGCTTCAATAATTGCAACATGTGCCAGGTTTCCAAAATTGCTTACTCAGTGACCGTAAGTACCAAATATATGCAGCAACCACAAGAACACAGAAGAGGGTATGTAATCTGCCTGTGTGTGCAATTACAGTAACAGTTGTCCATACACGCTGCATGAATGTAGTTTTTTGTATGCAATTATGGAAATCAAAGCCTAAGCTTGTACTGAGAAATGTAGTTACCTCCCTAACTGAAACTGATGCCAGCTCCCTTCTCAGCTTTCAACTGACTGAAGAGCGTTTAAAACTCTTTTACAAAACTGATCCTTCTAAGCTGTCTATGCACACTGTGACAATTGATCTAGAGTTGTGAGGGCCAAAGTGGATCTCCAGAGAGAGGGAGAATAACATCATATCAGATAAATATCTACAACTCAGATTGAGTGGAGCTGGAGAAAGGAGTAATCTGGAACTCTTTTAGTGTCTCACTGATGCGCAAACAGATAGAAGAATGGGAGAAGCCCTTGTTTGGTGGTCCAGTTGTTCAGTGAACATATGCTGTCAAAGTTACTGAAGCATATCCATTAATCAGTGTGCTATATGACAAATAAAGGGATGAAAAATGCTTGATTCAAACCACAAAATGATTTATTTGAGTTACAACTGGTTGTTTTTTTATTTCCTTTTTTTTTTTTTTTTTTTTTCCCAATCAGCAGTGGTTTGTTAGAATGCATTTTGCATCCAGAAATTCTCAATCAACATTTTGTGGTATTCTGTCTTTTGTGTGCATTTAGGCTGCAGTCTGAAAGCGAGTTTCAAGTTGGAATAATGTAGCTACTACATGTGCTAGGAGTCTGCAAAGTAAGGAAAACTATAGCGTAACCTTAACTTTGCCAATGCACTTTGCATATAAAATTCAGCCACTGAAAAATATAATTTGCCCATGCCAGACATAAAATCTAAACACTTTTGACTTGCAGAAGCTAATTCTAGCACTCAGATTTGTGAATTCATTTCAAAAAGAATGGAAAGAATTAACTTGCATCTCAAGGGACATGGGAAGAATATCAGCTCCTGTATAGAGAAGTGTTTAAGTACTCTCTTTGCTTGTGTAAAGTCAAAAATAAGCAAGAAAACCCCACAACTACAAGTCAGATTTTCATTTCATCTTAAAAATGCTCGTTTTCTTTAAGAAATAATATTCTGGATAAATAAGCAATAGTGGAAGTTACACTTCAAACTTAGCTACTCTTAACTCTAGCACCAAAGCCTCAAAGATTATTTGATTGTCAGTTTCCCAAAAGAGTCTGGGCTCTGCACGTCATATTTATCTGCAAGTAATGTAACAGGCCTGAGGAGTATATGCACCGATGCTAAAAGGATTGAGGAAGATTACTTCCTAAAAATCTATTTAGATAACAACAACACCAATATCATTTGGATTTTTCAGCGTAACATAAAAGAGCAGCACCATCGGAAATTCTCTTCATTAGTAATCATTATGGATAGATAATTCATACTCGCACTTCAGAATGCAAAGTAGCGTACATGGACTTTGTACTACTTTCAGTGTATTTATTCTCTACCTGTGAAATAGGTATGTTTGGCAATCCAAATCATGCTCCAGCTTTAGAGTTACA